>NW_014578674.1:54846-62642 GCF_000485595.1 Priapulus caudatus
CACACACACACACAACACACACACACACACACACACACACACACACATACACATACACGCACAAGCGCATGCTTACACACCACCACGCTCATGCGCACGCACACGCACGCACACACTCACTCAATGCATGGTAGAAAGGCCAGACGTCAAGGCGGAGCTCTTGATATGCTTTTTCTTTCTTGCGGCAGGCTTAGCGAGGTTGTATCTGAAGTAGACGACGCCGTGGAGACAGTCAGTTCATCGGAAGATAGAGTGTGTATGTGTGTGAGTGAGAGAGAGCGAGAGAGAGAGAGAGAGAAAGAGAGAAAGAGCGAGAGAGAGAATGGGAGCGAGAGAGAGCGAGAAAGCGAAAGAGAAAGAGATAAAAAGAAAAAGATAGAACGGGAGCGAGCGAGCGAGCGAGAGAGAAAGAGAGAGAGAGATAGATAGATAGAAAGAGAGAGATAGAGGGAGAGAGAAAGAGACCCCGCGCTCAGGTGGTGAGAACGGCGCGCTGCTATGGACAAACTAGCAGGGACCTTCTGACACACCCCTTATAAGCACCGCCCGAACACTCCCTAACTTTACGTAACCTCTATCCATCATATCAAGAGCTAATAATACCAATATCAAAAGGTATTATTAGCTCTTGATCATATTCCCGCCGGGTCGCTGCTCGTGGCAGACGAATGTCAGCTGAGTCTGTAAAGGTGACTGACGGCGGAGACACCACCGCTCCCAACACTCCCCTCCGTGTTTCCGTATATTCGGATTCGATTCGGAATCGATGAGCCCGGCAGGGGCGCGGTAGTGACATCCCGCCTGCGGATTTGATCATCGGCGTGATATAAATGATGACACGCCGCCAGGCGACGTGTCAAGCGTTTCCGCAATCGACGTGACACTGCACCTCCTGTCGACAGTCTAACATAGACTGTCCCCGACCCCCGACCGCCGGGTGAACTCTAACCCCACTCTCTATGAGAGGAAGAACTAAAGAGAACGGCAAAGAGTGAGAACACAGACAGAAAGAGAAGAGGGGGCTAGCGAAAGCGACAGGGAGAGAGAGAGAGAGAGAGAGAGAGAGAGAGAGAGAGAGAGAGAACACACACACACACACACACACACACACACACACACACACACACACACACACACACACACACTACTACTCTCTCTCTCTCTCTCTCTCTCTCTCTCGGTGTGTGTGTGCATGCGTTCGTGCGTGCTTGCGCGTGTGTGTGCATGCGTGCGTGCGTGTTTGTACATGCATGTGTGTGTGTGTGCATGTAAGTGCGTGCGTGTGCGTGCGTGCGTGCGTGCGTGCGTGCGTGCGTGCATGCGTACGCGTGTGTGTGAGAGAAAACGCGAGTTCCGTAGGCGCGTACGTGCACTCTCCAATCCTTTCTCACTTTGCTGCTTCTCATTCTCTCCCTCTCGTCTTTGCCTTTGACTGTCGGCTTTACTTTCTATCATTAGCTATAGGTCCCAGACTCTCTAACACTTCTACAAGTCACTCTGTCGCTTGCGCCGTAGGCGTCTGTATTTGTCTTCCGCCTCTCTCTCTCGATTTCTCTCGATTTCTCACTTCAGTTCTCCTTCTCTCGCGTTGTCACATATCTATATGTCTGTCTGTTTTCTGTGTTTGTCTCTGCCCCGCGCTCTCTCTTTCTCTCTTTCTCTCTCTCTCTCTCTCTCTCTCTCTCTCTCTCTCCATTTATCGCACTCTATTTTCTCCGCCCCCTTTCTTTCTCTCTCTTCCTTTCTTCCCCTCTCCTTCCTTCATTCGTTTGTGACGTTTCACAATACTGTGTGGTCGCGTGTGATAGTAGGTAATTACTAAATGGTAAGTGGATTAAAGATGAATCCTAACTCACCGAAGCTTAACACAGAGAGAGGTTTACATAATACGTTCAGCTCACAACTTTACCCACTCTCTTTCTCTCTCAGTTTATGGTTCCAATTTCCATATGCGCAAGTGCCTACTGATCGGTAAACCAACGTTGACCATTACTCACTCGGTACACTTTGCCGTTATTTACGTTAATACATTTTCGAGGACGTCGCATCACTGATGAGCATTCACATGCACGACCCCGGCAGGCGTCGATTCCACTTCCGCCATATCAGGCGTCAGGGCGCTCTGTGAATTCCGTGCAGCTAAGTTACTCTCAGCTCATCAGTGCTCTAGAGACACGCTGGCTTATTGTGTTAGACAGTTTGCCAAGGTACGCCTGATGCTAGGATTTGCTCGCGAAGATCAATCATAACTCACCACACGCACGCGGCTGATACTTATATCCCGCCACCTATAGCGTCGTGTGCTTTGCTGCAGGGGCTATAATAGATTGCGCGACTGTTTGACAAAGCGCGGCTGTAGTAACATGTAACAGCGTCTGCCTGGTTAAACAGCATTCTATCGTGTTCTGCCAATAGAAAAAATTCGTAAATCGACGTTTGGATGTATTCGCTATAATTTATACAAAGGATAGCGTACTGTACATTCATATGTTGGAACGAGCGGGCAGCGAAATTTTTTTTCCCAGCAGAGCCTCGAGAGTTGCTTTGACCCACCACAGATAGTGTTTTGTAATATGATGTGGCGTAATAAGACGGCGACTGGTTGTATTATAGTTAGTGTTAGGGTTAGGGTTAGGTTTAGGGTTAGGGTTTAGCGTGGTATATAATTTTGCACTTGTTGCTTCGAGGTAGTCGAGTGAATGGACGTGGCGCTGATTGGCTTGGGGTCCGGAACTCTCGGTGGGAAAAAAAAAATTTCGCGAGCGTGCGCATGTGAAAGGGTCATAATTTTGAATATATAATGTTACATATTATATTTATATTAGCAATGCTATAGTCGTTGCGGAATTATTGCTACCGTTGTTTTTCGTGCGGCGCGATGCAACACACAGCGCACGCGGCACGCACACGGACACGGGGCACGCGCAGCAGCGGCGCACAGCACACGCACAGCTCGCACACGCACTTAACACAGCACAACGCGCGCGAACGCGCAGAAGTAATGCTCAGCTACACGATTATACCTTATTATTGCTTATTATTAATTGCTAATATTATTATGTGCTGATATTAATTTATTATTATGTATTGCTTAATTATACTTATTATTATTGATTATGTATTATTATTATTACTCCGCCAAAGGGGTTGGCAGGAGGTTATGTTTTCACGCGGGTGTTTGTTCCGCTGGCGGTGTTTGTTCGCGGCGCGGGTGTTTGTTGTCGTTTGTGGTTTGTAACACCGTTCTTTGTGTCTAACTAAAACGGTTATGCGCTGGATTGTCATAGCATTTTCAGGATAGGGTCAGTAAATGGGCCAACTTAGCCATTGATGAGATTTTGGTGGGTGATGCCGGATCCAATGTGAAGTTAATGAACTAAAATTTTGAGGATAAGTGCAGAAATGGGGTAATTGATAGATGTGATTACATTTGCTCGTGATCCGGATCCAAGTTAATTAATTAATTAATAATTAAGTTATAGATTTTCAGGATAGGGTAAGAAAATGGGGTAAGCTTGAAGAATTGATTACATTTTGGTCGTGATCCAGATCCTAATTAATTATTTTGAATTAATTGAATTAATTAATACAATTTTTGTACAAGTGAGAGAATTCAGCTGGCCTTTGGCGAGTGCTGGCGCTCTCCGAGTGCTCTAGTTGATTATTATTATTCTTGTTTATTATTATTATGGTATTATTGCTTATTATAGCGCCTTATTTATTATTAATGCTTAGCGAGTTATTGGCTTACGATGAACGTTAGTGAGAGCTTTAAGTTTGCTCGGGGCAGAAAAGGACAATAATCAAGCGACGGACCATGGCCATTTCCGTAATCCGGTAAAGCAGATACCAGTTAAAGTTTGGGGTTACATAAATATATTATTAAGCATTAAACATCTAACCCCCTCCCACATATTATATAGGGGTTATTAAACATCTGAGGCCGCTCCGCACGTTAGTTAGGAACTAGAGGAGACACATAGCCGCTGTCGTACTACAATGCTCTGATTTTTGTAGCTTAACACTTCTTCACATTTCGCATCCGCGCTTAATAGACGCTCTGCTCATCTATAATTGCGGATTCCAGAATTCGCTTTGCCATTTTGCGAGTCGAGCGGCAATTTGTACAAGCTAATCATTATGCCACGAGTGGTAACTCGCGCCAGTGGGAGGCTTTCAGGGCAACAAAACCCATTATATATGATATTCAGTTAATCGAGAATGACAGACAGATCTGCCGCTGTCGCTGTCGCAAAAACCCTGTTGTTCGTTTCAATGAGTCAGCCTGAGATCGTCACAGTCGCGATTTGCAGATGCGGTCACAAACCGTTGAAATTGCCGCGCTGGACTTCACGAATCGTTCGTAATTACCGGAGGTAAAGTCAGCCGCAAAATTTGAGGCACGTTCGTTTTGCTGGTAATAGCCTTGAGTCTAATAGCACACCCAATCCAGCGCTGTAGCTTTTAAGGTTATATTTGCCGTAGCACGCGTGGTAAGCCCATTACGCCGCATGTACGCGTGAAACAACCCGAACGGTCTAACTTGAAGGAAACATAATCGACACGTTTTACAACATATTGACCGAATTACAGAGGTGACTACACTTAGCACGCAATAACTCGTTGAGTTTGCTTCAGTAATGGCTAAGCGTTACACAGATGATTCTTCCGCAAGGCGCGTTAGCTTCAGTAATGGGCTAAGCGTTAGCACAGATGATCTTCCAGGCTGCGTTAGGCTTCAGTAATCGGGCTAGCGTTAACAGATGATCTTCCCCAGGCTGCGTTAGCTTTCAGTAATGGGCCTAGCGTTACACAGATGAATCTTCCCAGGCTGCGTTAGCGCTCCGTAATGGCTAGCATTTACACAGATGATCTTCCAGGCTGCGTTCCGCTTGCAGTAATGGGCTAGGCGTTAGCACAGATGATGCTTCCCAGGCTGCGTTAGCTTAGTAATGGGCTAGGCGTTACACAGATGATCCTCTTCCGCAGGCTGCGTTAGCTTCAGATAATGGGCCTAGCGTGTACACAAGGATGATCATTCCGGCAGGCTGCGTTAGTCTTCAAGTAATGGGCTAGCGTTACAACAGATGATCTTCCCGAGGGCTGGCGTTAGCTCAGTAATGGGCTAGCGTTACAAGCAGATGATCTTCGCCCGGCGCGTTAGCTTCAGTAATGGGGCTAGCGTTACACAGATGATCTTCCCAGGCTGCGTTAGCTTCAGTAAGGGCAGCGTTACACAGATGACTTCCCAGGCTGCGTTAGCTTTAGTAATGGCTAGCGTTAGCACAGATGATGCTTCCAAGGCTTGCCGTTAGCTTCAGTAATGGGCTAGCGTTACACAGATGATCTTCCCAGGCTGCGTTAGCTTCAGTAATGGGCTAGCGTTACACAGATGATCTTCCCAGGCTGCGTTAGCTTCAGTAATGGGCTAGCGTTACACAGATGATCTCCAGGCTGCTTAATCTTCAGTAATGAACTAGGCGTTACACAGAGGATTTCCCAGGCTGCGTTAGGCTTCAGTAATGGCTCGGCGTTACACAGATGCATCTTCCAGGCTGGCGTGCTTTCAGTATGGGGCCTAGCGTTACCTAACAGATGAATCTTCCAGGCTGCGTTAGCTTTTGGGCCTATCGCTTGGTGATTTACGTGGATGGCGACAAGGCGGACGCGCGCGGCGGGGTGGATGGATGGACGGACAGAACGGACGGACGGACGGACGGCACGGACGGACGGACGGAGCGGAGCGGTCGACGGACGGACGGGCGGGCGACGTGACGCGACGCGCCATAAGGACGAACCATAGAAATACATATACTAATTAGGCATTAGTGTCTCTAATATTATTTGCATGGGGGACCGCAGACGGAGCGGGGCAGACGTTGTGGACGGATGGGTTTTGCTGGATATATGAATTAGGGGGCCTATATATAGAAAGAAGAGAGGGAGAGAATGGGGAGAGGGAGGCAGGGGAGGTAGGTATACGGGGTAGACAGACAGACAGACAGAAGAGGGAGAGAGAGAGAGAGACGAGAGAAGAGAGAGAGAGAGAGAGAGAGAGAGAACGCGCACAGCGAGAGAGATACTGTAGGTTAAGGAAAACAAACCATAAGGGCTGAAAGAAGTTCAGTCTTGCTGGCTTCTTATGTCAAGTTGACATTTTTTAATATTATACATGCGGCTATTTAGCAAAACAAGCATGCGACAATTTTCGTCCGCGAGGAAAGATGAAAAATATCCTATTCTAAAACACATTAAATCGGTAATAATTAAAGCGCTGCAGTTTTAGTACGATTGCTTCTATAAAACATATGAATTTAAACGATAAAAAACGGAACATCTTTAGTGTTACCTCATCAAGATATTTGTTTCCTTCCCTTATTGACGAGCTGTTGGCAAGAGGAGTTTCTAAGTGCAGGTATATCATATAACTATATATTTATAGATCTATTTCTTCCTACTACCCATATGTGTGCTGCAATATATAATTTACTATCTTGAAGTCAGAACACGAATGTATAGCGGATATAGCGTAAATTGCTCCATTAAAATGAAAAACGAACGTTGATTACCCGGTCTACAGAATCGATACTGATATGCAATATGGCCATCCTATGCATTCTTTTTCCGTAATCACGCCAAGCCAAAAGGTTTTGAAAATATTCACAATGATTGCCATTTTACTCACGTTGTGCTTGGATAGGCGATGGATAACCTTGTCATATATACATCTAGCTCATGCATCGTATTATCCCAGAGGTATTAAGTATGCTTTAATATATTAAAGTATATATTATAATATATTAAAAGTATAATGTAATAACGCTCATTGTTTATTATCTACGACAATATCCAATAACAGAACGTCGGGTAAATTGCGTGCAGATAACATTTGCATGATCGGGCGCGCAACCATTGCTGCTGGCAACAGAAAATGGGAGCAAGAATCGGTTTACAGGGGACAATCTAATGCTAATTTTTTACATTAAGCTTAGAAGGAACGTTTAATAATCAGATTTATCTTTCTCATGCACGTAATCCACTTATATGTATATATATGTAAGGCGATCTCGGTCTAGCATACGGCCCGGCGCGCTACACCGCCCCGCCCGGCCGCGCATGGATGGCACATATACGCATCCTATGAAAACACCCAAGAGTGATCAGCGTGTGTGTGTACACGTATACAGCGTGCATACGCCCAATGTATAACAGGAACGTGAAAGCGTATTCGATAATTAGAATTGACAATGATGGAGTTTTTTTTTTTAGCTCTTTTTGTCGCGTTTTATAATACGATTTGTTCGTAGATAAACAGAACAAAATCACCAAACCTTATACGTCAGATAAATATTCTGTCATTGATTTTCTGTGCTAGGTGCTTAAAGTGTTATACCGTTTACGTGTAATTGTGTATTATAACTATAAGGGAGTCTTAAAATATTCACCGTAATGACTATTTGAACATATTGTACCAGAAAGCGACTTTATTCGGTCCATCGCATACTAAGTGTTTATTGTGTGGTAGCCAAAGTATCCACCTGTGGGCAGCGCGTTGTGTGGTGTGTGTGTGTGGTGCGTGTGCGTGTGCGTGTGCGTGTGCTGTGCGTGTGCGTGCGCGTGCGCGGTGCGCGTGCGCGTGCGCGGCGGCCGCGTGGCGCGTGCGCGTGCGTGTAGCGTCGTGTGTGCGTGTGCGCGCGTGTGTGGTGTGTGTGTGGTGTGTGTGTGTGTGTGTGTGTGTTGTGTGTGTGTGTGTGTACGTTGTGTGTGTGTAATGTGTGTGTGTGTGTGGTGTTGTG
>NW_014578675.1:0-11201 GCF_000485595.1 Priapulus caudatus
ACGTACGTATATATATATATATATATATATATATATATATATATATATATGATGGCTATTATTACATCTACCTATATTCGTCATCGTTTCAGGAGAGGATTATGGGACAGTGGTCGTTGACAACCAGGTATGGCGTCCCTTCTGGTGGTATAACGCGTGGAGCGAGTGGCCCAAGGACACCTCGGACGTTTTAGCAGGTAAGAAAACGAGATGCAATTAAATGAAATAGAAACTCAATTAAATTTAGAAAACATGCGCCGAAAAGTATGGAATACGTAGGTAAGCGCTCACGCACGCTGTTGTCTTTATCATCTCGTAATAAAACAGCAATTAAAATCATACGTTGGAATAGTAAACGCACAGCAATATAGTCTGTTAGCAATATAGTATAGTATGTAAGGTTAATTAGTATTAGAAAGTATTTTAGTAGTTAGTATTAGTAGTAATAGGGTAATAGGGTGATTATAACCTGCCATGGTGGGATTCATCAAACGACGCCGACGGACTTCCCCCACCCCAACCACACCCCCGTCCGACTATCCACGTAAAAAATTATATATCATATTTAACACAGACATATGTTATTTGCAGGTTCTTACGGATCATGCATGTCCGACGGCAACTACTGTTTTGGACGGCTGCCCGTTCAACTTAAAGAATCGTCGACTAAACTCCTAGCGAACGACTCTGATGGAAACATGTTCCGGTAAATAGCGTTGGGTAGATTGCAATGGCTTCCGGTAAAATTACAAGCTAATATCCTGGCATCATTGGTACTATACTACAAGTCGTAAAGCAACGACTGCGCTCTCTCTCTCTCTCTCTCTCTCTCTCGCCTTCTCTCTCCTCTCTCTCTCTCTCTCCTCGTCTTTCTCTCTCTCGGCTCTCTTCTCTTCTCCTCTCTCTCTCTCTCTTCTCTCTTTCTATCTCTCTCTCTCTCTCTCCTCTCTCTCGCTCTCTCTATCTCTCGCCGCTCTCTCACTCATCTCGCCTCTCTCTCTCTCTCTCCCCCCTTTCTTCTCTTTCTCTCTCTCTCTCTCTCTCGCGCTATCGCTCTCTCTCTTCTCTTTCTCTCTCTCTCTCTCTCTCTCTCTCTCTCTCCTCTTCTCGCTCGCTATCGCTCTCTCTCTCTCTCTCTCTCTCTCTCTCTCTCTCTCTCTCTCTCTCTCTCTCTCTCTCTCTGCTATCGTGTCTCTTCTTATCTCTCCTCTCTCTCTCTCTCTCTTCTCTCTCTTTCTCCTCTGTCTCTCTCCGCCTCTCTCGATTCCCCTCTCTCTCACCCCCTCTGCTCTCTCTCTCTCTCTCTCTCTCTCTTTTTTTCTCCCCCCCCGCTCTCTCTCTCTCTCTCTCTACTGTTTCTCTTTCTCCCCTGTAAACGGACCTGCGTAGGTAGCGTTAGTATAGGCGCGGAAGGTAATAGCTTCCGATCGCTTTCGGTGTGTGAATCTTTGACCCAGAAAACCCCACAGCGCACGCGCCTGGGCAGCCTTATCACGATCATAGGCAGTGGCCTGTTTAGCGTCAACCCGCAGTCTGGCCGTTTGAAGTCCTCAAACGGTAGGTCATTCACACACGCACCGGCAGCGCACCACGCACGCACGCACCGCGCGACACGCGCACACACATGCACGCAACGCACAACTCGCTCCGCACTGGCGCACGACATGCCACGTACGCTCGCGCGCGCGCACGCTCACACTTACACGTACACACGCACGCAAACGCGCACGCACCCGCGTAAACCTCCACGCACGTAGATACGTTCGCACGTATGAGAACGCACGCACGCACGCACGCACACACGCACGCACGCACGCCACACACACATGTGCGAAACCATTACAGAGACCCGTCCGTCCAGGATATTACCGTGTATTCGTGTACGAAAAGCCATAATTAATTAACAACGTCTCACCAAGACCTTTGAAACCTAATGTCTGCGAAGCACCGAGAGCGAGCGAGAAGAATACTCACCGACTATTTGTTATCTATATTAACGAACATTCGTGCGGCTGTGTAGTACACCCTAGCCTCACCGTGTGAACTCGCGATGTAGAATTGCCTCTCGTGACGCTCGCAACTACCGGGGGGTCATCTTTTTCTAGACTAATAATACTCCACCCCAACCCATCACCCGCCCCCACCCCCTCCTCGCCGACAGAACTAACCTCATAATGACAGTTCACATCCTTGCAAAAAAAACGCGTTCCACCCACCCATCTTGTCCACCTCTCCGCTCGCCCACCTCTCCACCTCCCCCCACCTTCTTCACTCCTCCCACCTCTCCTCCCTCCTCCCCGCCCCTCCCTATTCTCTCTTCCCCGCCTCAACTTCTCCTTCTCCCCCACCTCCGGCCCTCTCCTCTGTTTTCCCCGCTCTCTCTCCTCCCCACCCACCTCCCACCTCTCTCCCCCACCTCCCACTCCCTACCTCCCACCTCTCCTCCCCTCCTCCCCGGCCTCCCCACCTCTCCTCCCCTCTCTCCCCTCCCTCCCCGCATCCTCGCCTCGCACACACGCGTTCGCTACATCCCGTAACAAACTGCGGCGGTGACGTTATTCATGACGCGCCTCCTGTTCGTACCCGTTCATCACGCTGTATATCTGTTACCTGTCTACCGTCGCCCCCTTCGCCCGCATTACGCGTTCGCTGATAACAACTGTACAACAGACTTTCTCCCCTCCTCTGACGCGACGAGCGAGCGTGCGTGCCTGTTCACGCGGCAATTCTACAATGATCAAACATTGAGGGCCCCTGAGTATGAGAGACGAGGGAGGGAGGAGAGAAGAAGATTGAGCAGAATGAAGAAAGAGAGAGAAGAGAGAGATAGAAGGGAAGAGCGACGAGAAAGCAGAGAGGCGAGCAGAGACGAGAGATTAAGCGGGGCGAGAGAACACACACACACACACACACACACACCCACACACAGAGGAGAAGAGCAGAAGAGAGAGAGAGAGAACGAAAGAGAGAGAGAGAACGAGAGAGAGAGAAAACAAAATTAGCCGCCATTAACTGTCATTGTTGTTAGGGGTACGGTATATAATCCACACGGTAATCCACAGCTAGGTCTACATTGACGAGCATCTGTTGAATAAACTGTGCGTGACAGAGAGAGCAGTGGCACCGCGTGTGTGGCTGAGTGACGATATTCTATTTACACGGACACGTTTAATATAATAGGTCCATATATTATACAGTTCCGAGTAATTTACTCATTTTGAGGGAAATCGCAACTGATAATATGGGATGTAGGTCAGATTTCTATACTTTTTTATTTACACCCTCGCAAATTATAGTATACGGAGTGTAATAAATGTATGTACGTGTATATAGGCCATATATGTGCGCGCTTGTGTGTGCGTGCGTCTGTGTGAGTCGTGCGTGCGTGCGCGCGTGAGTGTGTGAGTTGTGCGTGCGTGCGTCTGTGCATGTATATATATATATATATNCGTCGTCGTCGGCGTCGTCGTCGTCGTCGTCGTCGTCGTTGTTGTTGTTAATGTTGTTGTTGTTGTTGTTGTTGTTGTTGTTATTATTATTATTAATGTTGTTGTTGTTGTTGTTGTTGTTGTTATTATTATTAATGTTGTTGTTGTTGTTGTTATTATTATTAATGTTGTTGTTGTTGTTGTTGCTGTTATTGTTGTTAATAATGTTGTGGGGGATTACCATAGAACTAATATATACTAGTTATACTCTATTGCCTCTCTAAATATTTCTATGGGGGTCACTTATCGTTGTATGTCTTCGCTGCCGTTGTTGTTGTTATTATTGTTGTTGTTGCTGTTGATTGATGTTGTTGTTGTTGTTGTTGTTGTTGTTGTTGTTGTTTTTTTTTCGTCGTTTGCATTAGTGTTGTGTATGTAATAAATTAATATTTTAATTTTAATTAATTAATTAATTAATTGATAAATAATTAACAATTACTGCTTGCAGACGACGCGGAGACGATCGACGTCGGCGAAAACTACGAGCACGTGCAGGCGCCGACGCTAGCGCCGCGGGCGACCGGCCGACGAGTGGCTACACCTCTCAAGGAATCGCAACCCGTCGTTCGAAACAACATCGTCGGCGAATTCAAGGTCTCCTCTCACCCGGACGACCCCGCCGCCGCTGCCGCAGACGACGAAAATATCATAGCTATTTCTAACGTTCTCTACATAGCCGGCGGAGATGACGGAACCCGGGAGACGTCGGCGCGGAGTAGGAACAGTGAAGAGACGCGACTAGAGAGGAGGGGCAGCGGTCGGCGAGGCCCCGGCGCTGGTCGGATATCGAAGCAAGTTGGAGCTCACGAGTGGACGACGCGTCGGCCGGTCGAATTCCGCAGCAACTCGCGCGTCGTCGCCAACGAAGAGCCGACGGAAGAGGAGCCGATGAGACCCGCGACGGAGGCGCCCCCGCGCGACGCGACGAAGCTTACCGATTTTACGTCGGTCGAGACGTCGGCGACGACGGTCGAGTCGCCGGAGACAGACATGACGTCGGCGATGATGTACGACAGCACATCGATGCCGACGGAAGAGACGACGCCGACGGAGGCGACGAGCGCGGCGGAAGCAACAACGACGACGACGACGACGTCGGCGCCCGCGCCGGTCGTGAAGCCGGATCAAGGTCCGGAACACGTGCGACCGCACGAGTCGCGATCCAGTATTCCTCTAGGTCGTCCCAAGGTCGCCAACCCTCACCCGCTAGGACGTCCTCCCGGTCGCCAGCTACCACCGAACGTCTTCCTCGTCTCAAAGAACGAACCTCAAGTCACTACCGAGGCAAGCACCACCGTCAGAGCGACCAGGGCCGCGCAGCCACCGCTGAGGGCAAGCGTAGAGGAGGAAGAGGAGGTTGAGAAGGAAGCTGTTTCTCAAGCGGAGGCGAAACCAGCGCAGAAGCCAGTGACGAAACCTCCCAAACCGGAGGAAGCCAAGGCGGAGGAGGAGAAGGAGGAGGAAACGGAAGAGGAGAAGTTCAATAAGCTAGAGTCGAAGCGGCTCCGCTGGGAGGCGCGTCAGGCGAGACAGCGCGAGCGACAGCGTAAACGCGCCGAGAAGGCAAGCGCCGCCAGAGAGCGCCAGTTTCCCGCGAGATTCCGAGCACAGGGCGACAGCAGAGGTCGCGGTTACTTCCCGGGAGGCGCACGCCCTCTATCGGCGCAGTACGGTCGCTCGAACAACGGCTACCGCGCTCCCGTCGGTCAAGGTTACGGCCAAGGCTACGGCCGACAGCGCGGCGGCAACGCGCGGAGAGGCGGCGCTCGCGTCGGCGGTCGCTCGCCGCCAGGTGGCGCCTCCCCCGACCTCTACCTCGGCGCGGTGTCGTCGTCGGAGTTTCAAGGTACCTACCCTCAGAGAGGAACCGTTCTAGACAGAAGCGAGGACGACGGTGGCGACCGATACAAGGCCGCCAACCAGTACCTGGGAGAGTACGGCACGGACAGAGGCGGCGGCGGCGGCTACGGAGACGAGCGATACCCAGGGTACGCGAACACCGACCGCAGGAGTTCCGGCTATCGCGAATACACAAACGGATACTACCCTAGCCCTCGTCTGCTTGCCAGCCCCCCGCTGGACAACTACCGATCCGGATTCCGCGCTTCCGGCCGACCGCAGCCGGCGCGCGGAACCGGAACCGGATACGAGCAGCTCGGACGCGTCGGCACCGGATATGGGTACCCGGCGGGAAGAGTTTACGGCTTGCAGAAGGTGTCGGGGCGTCGTCGGCTCGTGCCCACCGTCGCCGCGCGTGGCAACGAGTATCCTGATCCGACAAGCAACTTCAACAACGGTTTTGCCGTCTATCGTCAGCAGCAGCTGCAGCCGCAGCCGCAGTATCCCCAGCAGCCGCAGCAGCCTCAGTATCAGTATCTTCAACAGCCGTATCCCCAGCAGCAGCAGGTCGGCGGTCGGCCAGCACGTCGGCCCGAGGAGGCGCGCGTGCGCGGTGGCGACAACGCCAACGACTACAGCGACTACGGCGGCGGTTACCCGGACTACGGAGACTACGATGACTACACCTCATCTCGCGTCGGCCCAGGAGAACCCTTCCCCGACCAGCCCCAGTACGGACTGGTAAAGGTGTCCGGCACCGCGGGGAGGGGCAGCGAGAAAGAGGAGGAGGAGCCCCCGCGAGGGAGGCTGAGAGGAGGTCCGCTTCCCCCGTCCCCGGGGCCACGGAGAGCACCGGGACCTCCCCCCGCGCAGCCGCAGTACGGACTAATCAAGGTGTCTGGGACGGCAGGGCAGGGCGGAGAAGCAGAAGAAGAGGAGGAGGGAGGAGAGGAGGAGGGGGGCTACCTCGGTCCGCCCGGACGAGGGAATCCGGGGTTCGAGGGACGAGGAGGGTACTACGGGCCGCCGCCTAGACGGGGGCAGCCGTCGTTTGGGTGGGAGGCGCCTCAGGGTGCGGGAAACTATAATCAGGGCAGAGCGAGACAACCGTTCTATAGGCGGCCATCTTACTATGCATGATCAGGGGAAAAGTTTCTCCCGCTTTCTGCTCTGATGACCCATCCAGTGACCGTGTCGCGTGTAACAGACCACGGCATACCGTTATATCAGTGGTTCTTAACCCTTTTTTAAAGTCATGGACCCCTTTGAGAATTTGTTAAAAGCTATGGATCCCCCCCCCAAATGCGCATAAGCACAAAATTTTGCATGCGCCTGGTTCACGGACCCCCTGGAGCCCATCCACCGACCCCCAAAGAGGTCCATGGACCACAGGTTAAGAACCCTGCCTTATATTCTCTCTCGATATATATTATATATATATTTTTACTATACCCGCCGTCACATGTCTGTATCAGTGGGTTGCACATCACAGCGCATATTTAACGCTCACAGTTTTGTAAACATTCGAATATTCGTTTTCGCACGTCGTAGCCGCATGTATAGACATAGCAAATCGCATTTACAGCAAATCTTATTTACACACACAGTCTACCTGAGGGATCACATGGGATGCGATGGGACACTATTTGTCATAGGAAGATTCTTCATATGACAAATATTTGCGAGTCAACTTCGTTCCGCTTTACACGCTGAAATTCACTGCTTGCGTTCATAATAGCGCTCCTAAACTCTTTTGATGCGCACAACACATACAACAATATTTGTCATAGGAAGAATCTTCCTATGACAAATAGTGTCATAGGAGAGCGTATATTATGCGTATGTCGTATTTGTCATAGATGCTAGCAGGTATGTACTGGAGGATAGATTCCGTCGTCAATACTCCTTGAGCGTGTGAGTAGGAGGGGGAGTGGATTCCAAACTTAGTACTAAATTGTGAGCCGGGAAAACTTGCCAGTATTAGGCTGAAATAGAGATAGACGGATGTACTCAACAAGTGAACGACTTTAAATGGCCTACACATGCGCGCGTATGAATTTACGTTAACGGCACCTATATAGTGACACAAGATTCGATAGTGACACATGATATGTGGGTAACATTTCTGTAATGGAATGATGGAGGTGTTGCCCTAGTTTATTTTGCCGTAGATTACAGTCAGATTATTTAATATTCGATGTCCAGTGACGATTGCTCGTCATTGTTTTACTCTTGTTGTTAATAGATTCTGCGCGAGCCTGTTAATATATGCACGTCATAATATTTTGTATAATTATTTTCTATCGTTCCGTGTATTAACAGTTATCCAATAAAATATATGGAAATCCATTTCGTGGTGTTCATGTTAACGTTGTGTTGGGGCTGAATTATGTCTTTTCCCCCGGTATTCAAATGTCTTCTGTACTCGGTTACGTTTCTCTCACCTGCTTGCCTGCTGAGTTTTCTCAGTTTCCAGAAGAAATTGTTTAATGTGAGTTTAATTTTGATATAGTATTAAACTGTATCAACATGATATCAGGAGTGAATAATAATAGATATTATTTATCTATATCTATCTAATATTATTCACTCCAGATAATATTAATACACTGTTGACCTCAGCAACGAAAGAATACCAAGTAACAGTATATAATAATACATAACGAAGTATATGAAATCATGCACATATTTTACTTACTGCAACTGTGTCTTCCACAAGGCCATTTCAAGAATACACGATATATATATATGTTATTACGACAATGTAAAGTTAGTTTCTACGGTTCTTTTCTAAATGGCTACTATCGAGGTTCAACCATCGCCATGCACGTTGAATTCGTCTGCGATAGGGCGACCTCTGGTGGGTCGCATGTCCATCTTACTCGCCATTGTACTGGATGTCGACGTCACCGAAGCCCCAGATCGGCTCCTCAATATCGTAGTTGTAGAGGGTTCTGGGCTGCGTGTACTCGTGTCCCTCCCTGCGACGAAAGAAAGCGAGGTTACTTACTATACCAAAGGCATCGCAGAAAAATTTGAGGAACATCGCACCATTTACGTAATATCAGGGATAGATAATGACACATTGTTATTATATATATAATACATATACAATATATACTATGATACGTAATCGTTTACTCAGGGTGGTTAGTAAGAACGATTTAACGATGAGAAGGACGCTTCGCATAAGTTTTCTATTTCGCCTGTGTAGTGCTCTAGTCAGTAGTGACATATATCGTGACTTTTATCGATATATCGTGATTGTGAAGTGTGCCCACCCTGAAACCGATTACAATAACAACAACAACAACAAGCAACAACAATTTGGTTAAATCTCGTTAATACATCCCTCTGGAACGCGAAGGGGAAATTTATAAGGGTGCGTATATACGCGTTAAAATTTTAGAATTCGTCATTATTGTTGTTGTTATTATTATTACTATTATCCTTATTATTATTATTATTATCATCATCATCATCATCATCATCATCATCATCATCATTACCACCACCATCATCATCATTGTCATCATCATTGATTAATTCTCTGATAAACAACGACCGCACGCACGCACGCACGCACGCACGCACGCACCTGTATCTGTAGACGTATCCTCTATTCTTCGCCGCCGACTCGCTCGCGTCGGCCGTGTCCTTGCTGACGAGGTTGCCGGTGGCGCTACCTGTCCTGCTGAACGACAACGTCGCCTCTCTGTCGCCGGAGCCGCGGATGCCTCCGCTAGTGATCGGTCCGTATCGCGTCGTCGTGAAGAACGCTGGCTGCTCGGTGGCGCCGCTGCCGAAGTTGCCGACGCCGGTCGCTCGGACGGCGACGACTGACGGCTGTTGGAACCTCGTGACGACGGTGCGCGTGCCGCCGCCGCCGACAAGGCCGCCGACGCTACCTTGGAATCGACGTCCGCTGCCGCCGCTGACGAGGCCGCCGACGCTACCTTGGAATCGACGTCCGCTGCCGCCGCTGACGAGGCCGCCGACTTGGAATCGACGTCCACTGCCGCCGCTGACGAAGCGTCGGCTGGATCCGCTGCCGACGGCGCTGACGCTACCGGCGTTGGAGAAACGACCGCCGGAGACGGAGCCGCCGGAGAGGGAGCCACCGGTGAAGGACCCGCCGGATGTGAAGCCGGTTCCGGCGCCGCTTGCGTCGACAACCCTGATGACGCGAGTCTGACCGGATCCGGATCCATCGCCGCCGACAACGAAGCGCCGTCCGTCGGGCAGCTCGACGACGTAGCCAACGTTGCCATCGTCGCCGCTTCCGTACTGGTAGGCGAAGTTACCGCCTTGCCGGATGCCGACGTCGCCAGGGAAGTCAATGGCGACTGCCGCGCCCAGCAGTGCCAGAAGTACGAAGGCTGTCTTCATCGTTGGTCTGCGGAGAGACGACGGGAGGATGGTGTCAGTCTGAGACGGAGGGAAGATGGTGTCAGTCTAAGATATCGGGAGGATGGTGTCAGTCTAAGATAGCGGGAGGATGATGTCAGTCTAAGATAGCGGGAGGATGGTGTCAGTCTAAGACGGCGTGAGGATGGTGTCAGTCTTAGACGGCGTGAGAATGGTGTCAGTCTAAGACGGCGGGAGGATGGTGTCAGTCTAAGACGGCGGTCGCCGTCGGCAGATTTCGTGACGATAAAACGCGTGACGTTTCGCGCCGCGAGAGTCACGTGACACGAATAACAAATACGACGACACGTGGTCGACTGTGACATGATGTAAATATATATACTATATACATACATATACCATGTCACTTCCGATATGGCCGGGTGTATGAGGGTTGGTTAATCGAAATTCACGTAGTAAATATACACAATAGTTAAAGTTTCATATAGAATGAATACATACGCGTTAAGCGTAAACTTGTTCGCAGAGAAATTGTGTTAGTAGACAGTACTCCAACAGTAAAATAATAGACGGACATATCTGTCCATTACTCTTACTATTACGCTGACTATTATTATTACTTGTGATGACTCGTATATACTCATAACTCGTACATAGTCTTATCACTTGTATATACTAACTACTCGAAACCGATATCGATGTGTCTGTCATAGGAACGCCTCTTTTCACTTCTATGAAACACTTGGGCTATCTACTCCTGGCGCCCCGTATCTCAGAAACATCATAATTAGAGTATAAAATTATAACAACTCTAAAAGCTCAGGACATTTGATGTAAAGTTACGCGCAAAAAGTCACATCATTCCATGTGATGTTACGCGCCAAAAGTCACAAGATTTGATATTAAATTACGCGCCAAAAGTCACAACATTTAATGTGGCGTTACGCGCCAAAGGTCACGACATCTGATGTGAAATTACGCGCCAAAACTCACAACATTTAATGTGGCGTTACGCGCCAAAAACCGCAATATTTGTCGCAAAGTTACGCGCCAAACCCTGCAACATTCTAGACTCATGAAACCTAATAATACAATATTAACAAGAGCTAATAATAACTACGAGTATTATTATATTATTAGCTTTTGATATTAATAATATAACTATACGTGATGTATCTGACAACGGGACCCCGGTCGTGGTCGCGCCTTGCTTCCCTGTAACCGCCTCCCCCTCCTTCCTCCCTCCTCTAGCCGAGCTCACCTGAATGTGGATGCGTTGCCGATCGACGTTGCTTCTAGCGAGGGCAGGATGCGAGCAAGCCGACACGTCGCCGCTCCGTTACTTATATGCGACACCGGCCGTCACGCGACCCGTGACTCTCTGTGTGACCTTGTGCACGATATGTCTCTCTCTCTCTCTCTCGGGCGCTCTTTCTTTCTCTCTCTCTTCTTTCTCGTCGGGCGCTCTTTCTTCTCTCTCTCTCTCTCTCTCTCTCTCTCTCTCTC
>NW_014578675.1:11609-20783 GCF_000485595.1 Priapulus caudatus
TCCCTCTCTCCCTCTCTCCCTCTCTCTCTGTACCCCCTCTCTCTGTGGGTGTCTCTCCCCCTCTTCCTCTGCGGCGACAGGACTCACATGAGATGATGACAGATATGTGAAGAGCGATGGCTGACCCGGGGTGATGGCAGGAGTGGCGACAACATCGGTGACCACGCTCCGCCGTCACTGCCGTCAACCGCCAAGGTCAACACCATCGCTCATCGACGGAGAAAGTGCATTACGGAAATAACAGTCCAGGGGGCTGCGATGAACTGATGCATGGTTGCCATAGCAGCCGCGGGTGTGTCCCGTGCTCACGTGTTTGTGCATGGGCGTTAGGGGGGGGGGGGTGTTTGTCGCTTAAATGTTGTACCTTGCAAGATATCTACACAATTGTCTTTGAAATCCGATGAAAAATTATTATAACCTAACTAGATGGCGGTGGTTACGCTTTTACGGATATAGGGTGTGGCCGGCGCGTAGGTGGTTGTGGTTGTGTTTGTTCGCAGCTTAAAACTTGTATCTTGCAAGATATCTACATAATTATTTTTAAATCCGATGATAAATTATTATTTCCGAACTAGATGGCGGTGGTTATGCTTTTATATAGACGCTTGGGTGGTGTTTTTTCAAAACTTGTTATACCTTGCAATATGTCCACACACGCGCAATATGTCCACCTTTAGGTACAGCCGTGGGACGGCGGTTACGTGTTTATTGCTGTATAGGCAGCGTTCACTATCAACTCATTCATTACAAGGTGGCTACGCAACTGTCGTTAAGATAAAAGAAAAGATTCATTATGAACGTGTACTGTATAACTGTACACCTCGTGGGTGTGACGGCGGTTAGTTATGTGTTTATGGTCCTAAGGTGGTGTTCACTCTTAACCTGTGCCTCGCAAGGCGGCTACACAACTGTCGTTAAGATAAAAGGAAAGATCGAGTAACTATATACACGTGTACTGTATAACTGTACCGCCGTAGGTGTGACCGCGGTTACGTATTTATAGTTGTATAGGTGTCATGTTCACTCTCAATTTTTCTCCGCTAGTATGGGTTTACCTAGCAGAAATGTGTCAATTAATTAAGTCTGCGTGCATTATTATGCGTGAGAAAATATAAGTAGATGTCATTGTATGCAATTGTGAAATTAGGAATAGTCATGGTAGTAATTGCGGGAATTAATGAAGATTTTATATCATTTATTTGATTCATAAATTACAGGTAAAAGAGATAAAAACATAAAAACCCCGTGTTTCCGGTTAGCAGAGCAATAAGAAAAGAAGAAGAAGAAGAAGAAAAAGAAATCGACCCATAGAAAACGCGCGAAGTAAGAAAGACCCCCTCCTCCGCGACAAAAACCTGCTCATCAGGATTGGTATAGGAACGGCCTACAAAAAAAAACAAAAAAATACCGCACCCTGGCGGGGCGCAAAATTTTTTTCCCCACTTCAGTTCCGGACCACAGCCAATCAGCCCACTCCATTCACTCGACTTCCTCAAAGCAACAATATCAAATGAATACCACCTATCCCTAACCCTAACCCTAACCCTAACCCTAACACGTAACCGAACCCTAACACTAACTATAATCCAACCATATATATAAGCACCATTTATTACAAAACACTATCTATGGTGGGTCCGGAACTCAAGTGGGAAAAAAAATTTCGCTGGCGGCGCTATGAATGTTAACGATGTGCGCGCCCCCATGGATCACGTCGCGGCTAAGCATTCTCAGAGACGTGACAGACGACGTTGTTGTCTAAACGACCGACTGAAGGTTATTCGTATACATGTACTACATGTGACACTCAGGCGTTTGACGTTCTATGCATGAAAACCGGGTTTTGTTGCAGTCCTGTCCCAGGCCGGTTTTTGTGTGATAGGTAAATGAGTAGGTTTCGAAAAAAATAAAATATTTTTCGTACGACCCTGCGCTAGAATTTTTTCTCGTGTGCCCTGGGATGTCACACGGGTGCTTAAGTTATTTCAACCCGCCAGCTTAGCTTGGAGCGTTAATAATATAGTACATACTAGTACTAATAATTATAGTAATAATATAGTACATGTCCCATAAATAGCGATTTATTGTAATTATAATTACAATTGTATTAATGTTAAAATTGCAAACTGGTTTTCTGTACTCATGAGACACATTTTAACTTACTCGTGTTCCTCCTTTAGCCCTACTATTTGTGAGAAATTGATTAGACTTCCCCTTCCCCGTCCAGTAGTAGTATAGACCAGTAGTGAGCATATACTTAGAATAAGTTCGATGTGAAAATTGTTAACCTGGACGACTCACCCCAGTAAATATAATTCGGAAAATTCTTAAAACCTTAAAACGTGCGATAGATTATATGGTCAGACGTGCCTATGCACTTGCCTGTTATCTGTATAAATAGAAACATTTTTGATAAGATGCGCATAAGATAAAACGTTTTATTAGAATTGCGTATTAGGCGTGAAGAAGACGTACCCACGAATAGGTTTCTATAAACATGTGTCACTACTTCCCTTACACAATAAGAAGGAGTGCAATCTTCTCAACATCCCGATTCGGCGCAGTTCCTTGCCGTTGGTCGGCGCTAGTGTCTCGCATTAGAAGTAATTTATGTATAGACGAAATTCATGTTCATTTTCGGTAAAATTATAAACTTGTAGTGAGAACATATTTAGGATAGGTAGATGTGAAGAATTTTGATCCCAATGACTCACGTCAGTAATCATAAGGCGGGAAATCTTCAAAACCTTAAAACGTTAGATGATAAGGTCAGATGTATTCATCAGTGTCGTAGCTATGACTCATTTCGCATGGAGGGGTAACCACGGTTGCTTGCGTTCAGGCCATACGACGCACCACACACCACACACACACACACACACACACCCACACACACACATACATACACACACACGGACACACCACACACAACACACACAACACGGGACACACCACACACACGCACACACACACCACACACACACACACACACCACACACAACACACACACAGCACACACACAACACACACACACACCACCACACACCCACACCACCACCACACACAGCACACACACACCCACACACACACACACACACACACCACACCACACACACACACACACACACACACACACACACACACACACACACACACAACACCACACCACACACACACACACCACACACACACACACACACACCACACCCACCATCGGTAAAAATACACGCGGGCCAAGGTGACGCGCACAGCATGATGCCACATCGCAGCATTTACGCGCCGACCGCGCGCGGCGGCGCCACTGCGTAGGGAAGAGAAGGGAAACGGAGACGCACAGATCGTTTCCCTCCTTCCCTGCCTCCCTCCCTCCTCCATCCTCCCTCCACTCCTCCCTCCCTCTTTCTCCTGCTTACTAAACGGCTAGCATCGCGTCCCTAGTACGTTTGTTACAAGGGGTTGACCGCGAAGTGGTCCGTCTGTCACGCGTTAATCGCCGCGTCCCACGTTGTTGTCACACGTGGTGCGAAGGCTGGTTCCGACGTGCGTGCGTACGTACGTGCGTGTGTGGCGTGCGTACGTGCGTGCTACGTGCGTGCTACGTGCGTGCGTGCTGTGTACGTGCGTGCTGTGTACATGCGTGCGTGCTGCGTGCGTGCGTGCGTGGCGTGGCGTGCGTGCGTGCGTGCGCCGCGCATGTGCGTCCGTGTGGCGTGCGTGCGTACGTGCTGTACATGCTTGCGTGATGCGTGCGTGCGTGCGTGCATGCGTGCGTCCTGTGTGCGTGCGTGCGTGCGTGCGTACGTGCATGCGTGCGTCCTGTGTCGTGCGTGCGTGCGTGCGTGCTGCGTGCGTGCGTGCGTGCGTGGCGTGTGTGCGTGCGTGCGTGCGAGATCACACATGTACGACGAAAGCATGGCCGCCAACTAACGCAGATGCGCGCACGAGTACGGGTCGCTTTGACGACGTTGGTTTTCCGCTTGTCTTCCGCTTGTCCTTCTCATAAACGCCACCGACACTCGGCTAGCTTCCTTCTCGATCGTAGCGATGGCGAGGGGATGAGTAGTGGGAGAATGATGTGTCAATTAATGTGGAAAGGAGGAGGAGGAAGAGGAGGAGGAGGAGGAGGAGGAGGAGGAGGTAGTGGGGAATGATGTGTCATTAATGTGGGAAGAGGAGGAGGAAGAGAGAGGAGAGGAGGAGGAGGAGGAGGAGAGAGGAAGTAGTGGAGATGCGGTGTCAATTAACTGTGAGAAGAGGAGGAGGAGGAAGAGGAGGAGGAGGAGGAGGAGAAGGAGGAAGTAGTGGGAGAATGCGGTGTCAATTAATGCGGGAAGGAAGAGGAGGAGGAGGAGGAGGAGGAAGGGTAGGAGGCTAGTTTGGAACAACGCCGACACACGCACGCCGCGCGTGCGCGGTAAAAACCACCAGTGGCATTCCGCAGCGAATTAAACCCGAGTCAGGCAGCGCAATCGGGATGGATGAGGAAAACATCTGCTTCAGGACCACTCGCCGGCTGTACTGTACCGCCCGTTGCGAGAGCGCATCCTCAGTAGCATCAGCATCAGCAGCAGCAGCAGTACCAGGAAGTGTGTCATGGGAAAACAACGGTTGCGTCCTGCCCTGACCCGTAAGACACTACGCAGACATATACACGGATATACCCATAGCGGAAAGAGTCACGTTGGCGGTGCGCGTCTGGTTCGTACAAAAGATAAGCAAAAAGGAGCAAGAAGAAGAAAAAGAAGAAGAAGAAGAAGAAGAAGAAGAAGACAGAAGAGAAAAAAGAAGAAGAAGTGTGCGGCGTGCTCGTTCGTGTTGACTCTGCGTTTCACGCAGGCCTCAAGTGTGTGTTCGCTCGGACTGCGATTCAAACTTGGTGAGTCGTCATCGTTCTGTTGTTGTTGTTTTCTTTTGAGTCAGCACAAGTTACGACGACGGCCAAGGCAACCTTGAAGTTTTCTTTCTCTGTAGAGTGGATGAGACATCCTGCTATCCAGTGAATCACCTCTGGGCACCCTTGAGAAGTCAACTCTACACATCCTACGAGTGAACTACGAGGTGACTTAAAACCACATGCTCGTGTGAAAAACATCGTGTAGTGAAAACATCCAGATCGATATCCCCGATACGGTGTTCCTTGCAGATCGATACGGAACTATTCGTCGGTATCGACGCTGAGTTCGTGCGGTTAACACTTATAAGTTAGAATCAAGCAAAAAAAGCAACGGTAAGTCTATTGCATAATTGTTAAACTCGTCTATATATACATCAGGAACGAATAAAAAACAACTTGTTTTTATTCAGTCTTGATATATATCAGATAATCCTGGTAACTCACAATACACTTTCAACAATACAGTGTGTATTGTTGAACACGCTTCTAACAATACACTGTGTATTGTAGTAGGTACCAACACTGTGTATTTAAATCTCATTTCATTTTCATAAATTCAATCAATCAATAAAATATTTATAATTCATTCAATAAACGTCCAATTTGCAAGTTCTACAATTAAAAAGTAAACTAATTAAAAAAGAAAGAAAAGAAGAGAGAGTGTATTGTTAGAGGTGTGTCAATAATAAACAGTGTATTGTTAAAAGTCATAGGTACCTACTACAATACACAGCTGTATTGTTAGAAGGTGTTCAACAATACACAGTGTATTGTTGAAAGCTCGCTAACATACACAGTGTATTGTCAAATGCCTAAACATACAACACACTGTGTATTGTTAGTTACGCAGGATTATCTGAGGCAGTATATATATATATATATTATATAATATATATATACGTGACAGAAAAATGCAGCGGTATGTGTTCGATCACGTTTGTCGTTTGTGCCTTGGAATGGGGTTAAAGAGATTCTCTAACGATTAGATCCGCTGATTGATTCAATCAAATCGATTATATTATATAGTTTACAATAGTAAACAAATCAATACGTCTTTCCAACCTCGTTGCTAGATGCCCTTTGTCCTGATTATAGCGAAAGCATTTTTTATAACATACACTTATGTAACAGTAATAATTTGTGTGCTATTGTGCGCTAATGTGTATAGTGTGTGCTTATTGTGCGGTCTATATGTGTATAATATGTGTGCTATTAGTGTCGCTATTGTGAATAACTATGCGTGCTATTGTGCGCTATATGTGTATAATATGTCTGCTATTGTGCGCTATATGTGATAACATATGTTTGCTATTGTGCCTATATGTATATAATATGTTGTCTATTGTGCGCTATATGTTGTATAATATGTTGTGCTATTGAGCGCTATATTGTATAATATGTGCTATTGTCGCTATATGTGTAGATTGTGCTATTGTGCCAATATGTGTATAATATGTGTGCTATTTGTTTGAAGCGATTTTACCCTTTATTAGTGTTCCTACGAATTATTTCATTCCATGCCATCCATGCAAACTCGTGCATATTATTTTATTACTTATTACTTTATTACTAACGAAGCATTAAATCAGTGTAAAGAACAGTACTGCCGCTGCTGCGTTTTAACGAACATATGTGCAGCACATGATTTTCGCGATGTCCCGATAGTCTGAAGTTATCTCACATCATTATGTGGGTTAAACTCACAATTGAAAAACCGAGTGCGCTATATACTGAGGAAATCTAGATCAGGGGCCGTTTGCAGTTCTCCTTGGAGTCACTGTTTTGTTTTTCGTGCGTGCACATAAAATATAACATAATATAAAAAATATAACATAATATAACATAACATATAACATAAATATAACTAAAATATACATAATATAATATACTAATATCTGCTCCATTTGTGATGCTTACGTTTCTACGTGGCGGAACGATCATGAATTCACAAATAGTAGATGAGATTTTCAACCCGAAGTTTTCTAGCTTGTATATGTAGTTAGTTGCAACGTTAGTTTTGCTTTAGTTTTGCTTTAGTTCTGCTCTGATTTGATCTCTACACTTATACACAAAAATAATACATGTAATGTCATTTTTTATGTCCCAGCACTTCTAAAATACGCAGAGCCAATATAAGATTTCCAACCTGATGTTACTTCATGGCATCTTTCTGTTGATTCTCAACCTCTATTCGCGAATTGACTAGAATGATATCTAGTTATATGTTGCGATGACGCTAATGAACATGGCACATGTGTCGCGCAGAATCTTATGGTATCGGTGGTGGGGGTCCTCGTCCCCCCCCCTCTCTCTCTCTCTCTCTCTCTCTTTTCCCTCTCCCTCTCTCTCGCGCGCTTTCTTTCTATCTTTTTTTTCTCGCTCTCCCCCATCCTTTTCTCTCATTCAATCTCTTTCTCTACTCTTTCTCTTTTTTGTTCTCTCTCTCCTTCGCCTTCTCCCTCTTCCTATCCCTGTCCCTCTTCTTCTCCCTCCCCTCTATCTCTCATTCCTCTCTCTCTCTCTTCCACACTCTCATTCAAACCACCTGTATGACATAGCATCTGCGTTTTATCACGAACGTATCAAGGCCATCGCTTTTACACATGGCGCGTATATGTTTTGGCAAGCATCCTTCAACCGCATGATGATGTTGATGAAGATGCCTTCCGCATATTTCGCTGCGCCCCGCCACTTCACTCTAGGCAGCATCTTCCTCCTATCTATTTTCCCCAAACTACGCAGCTTCCTCGAAGGCTGGCTTCTTTGCCGCTACGCGCCAGATGCGTGCAGCAGCTTCCGTGATCTCGTTCCCAGTATCCCAGCATCCCAGCATCCCAGCATCCCCGCATCCCAGCATCACAAAATCCCCGCATCCCCGCATCCCCGCATCCCCGCATCCCCGCATCCCCGCATCCCCAGCATCCCCGCATCCCCAGCATCCCCAGCATCCCCGCATCCCCAGCATCTGGGATTCTGCGCGGTTGACGCCGCGGACACGTGACGTCATCTGTTCATCGCGGTTAACAGGAAATCAGCAGACGCGCACGCACGTGTCCCGCATTAGCGTCTGTCGGAACTCCGGCCCCGATTCCCTGCTTTACTTGCGCGTTTTGAGCGGGCAACGGGTTTAGCTGCATCTGTTACAGGGTTTCAACGCCTATTAACCCAGCGATCCACTGACAACGAGAGATCGAGGGCGTGCTGAAAACGCTCGAAAGCGTATAGAATTTAGAAAGTGTGCGTGCGTGCGTGCGTGCGTGCGTGCGTGCGTGTGCGTGTGCGTGCGTGCGTGCGTGCGTGCGTGCGTGCGTGCGTGCGCGGTTTGTCGGCAATAATTAGAAATCGAATGCTACGCCGGGAAGATTGCGTCATCGTGACGTATGCCGGCGTGCGTGCGTGCGCCGCCGCATGCCCCGGATGAGTCATACCATAGTTCAAGGTCATGACCTATTCACGGCATCAGTGGGTTCATACAGCCGTCGGGGCGCGGGAAAGATCGGGAAAGTGCGATCGTGACTCTAAAAAAAACTAAAAAAGAAGTTGCAGCAAACTTTGGCATACAGTAATCTAATTACACTGTAACTATAAGTATTTTTTTCAATGTCCTTGAAGATCTTCGAAGGTCGTTCGTCGATTCGCCCACCAACGTGGCGCGAAACCACGGTGGCGTTGGAAGAAACAAACGTTGTATTGATCTTGCTTTCAACATTACCTTTTTTGATCGTGGAGGTTTAACAGAAATGTTGTAAAGCTACGAGTTTCTCATGCATATCGGTCTACGAGAACAGGATAACGTTAAGACTAATGTTAGAGAAAATGTTAACGTTAAGAATAATGTTAAGACTAATTTTCTTTCTGACAACGGGCCCCTGGCAGCGACTTGGCATTGGTCCGCACGCTTTGTAAAAAAGGACCTGCTTGTTTATTTATTTATGTAGGAAATGCGGTGGGATTTCGGGGGTCTGACTGAACGCTTAGGCTTGCATGTCTCATCGGCTTTGCGTAATTTAAGGGGGCGTGGTCCGCCCTGAAACGGGAAAGGGTAATTTTTATGTTTGTGGATATTTTGTTTGTTTGCTCAAAACACAGTTGGTTTTAGTTGAAATTGTTTGGTGGAAGAAATTGTTATGTTCAATCTTGATTGATTCGTTCGCCTATAGATTTCTCGAAATTTACCATGGTGGCAAGATCGCTTACAATATACTCGCTTATTATATATCCCTTTCTACTGCTTTCTCTCTCTCTCTCTCTCTCTCTCTCTCTCTCTTTCTCTCTCTCTC
>NW_014578675.1:22554-27092 GCF_000485595.1 Priapulus caudatus
GGGAAGGAGGAGGAGGAGGAGGAGGAGGAGGAAGGGGTAGGAGGCTAGTTGGAACAACGCCGACACACGCACCCGCGCGTGCGCGGTAAAAACCACCAGTTGGCATTCGCAGCGAATGAAACCCGAGCAGGCAGGCGGCAATCGGGGATGGGATGAGGAAAACATCTGCTTCAGGACCACTCGCCGGCTGTACTGTACCGCCCGTTGCGAGAGCGCATCCTCAGTAGCATCAGCATCAGCAGCAGCAGCAGTACCAGGAAGTGTGTCATGGGGAAAACAACGGTTGCGTCCTGCCCCTGACCCGTAAGACACTACGCAGACATATACACGGATATACGCCATAGCGGAAAGAGGTCACGTTGGCGGTGTGCGTGATTCGTACAAAAGATAAGCAAAAAGGAGCAAGAAGAAGAAAAAGAAGAAGAAGAAGAAGAAGAAGAAGAAGAAGAAGAAGAAGAAGAAGAGAGTGTGCGGGCGTGTCTCGTTCGTGTTGAATCTACGTTTCTACGCGAGCCTCAAGTGTAGTTTCGCTCGGACTGCGATTCAAACTTGGTGAGTCGTCATCGTTGTTGTTGTTGTTTTCTTTTTGAGTCAGCACAAGTTACGACGACGGCCAAGGCAACCTTGAAGTTTTCTTTCTCTGTAGAGTGGATGAGACATCCTGCTATTGCAGTGAATCACTCCTCCACCCTTGAGAAGTCAACTCTACACATCCTACGAGTGAACTACGAGTGACTTTAAAACCACATGCTCGTGTGAAAAAAATCGTGTAGTGAAAACATCCAGATCGATTACCCGATACGGTGTTCCTTGCAGATCGATATCGGAACTATTCGTCGGTATCGACGCTGAAGGTTCAGTGCGGTTAACATTATAAGTTAGAATCAAGCAAAAAAAACAACGGTAAGTCATCTCTCTCTCTCTCTCTCACGCAACGACGCACGCATTCACACCACGTGCATCGTTTACACGTCTACCACTCACCCTAAACTAAGTGCTATCTACTACCGCAAATTCGTCACGCAATGTTTGTCATCCGTAACACGGCACGTCACTCGCTATCGCACGCACATACGTGTACGTGGCAAAACGCACGACGATCATGCCACGCATGTGTACGTGTCATGCAGCAGGCGCCCGCAACGTACCTGATACGCCCAGCGCATCCCCCGCACGCACCTGTACGTGCATTACCCTCACGCTATCTCGCTAACCAGCCACCTTCTCGTCTCGTCTCTCTCTCATCGTTCTCCCTCTCTCACCGTCGGTCCTCTTCTGTCTTTCTCTCTCTCTTGCTCCCTCTCATCTCCTCTCTCTTGGTCTCTCCCTCTCCATCTCTCTACTCTCTCTCCGTCCAATACTCGCCGATCCTTCTTTCTTGCTTTCTCTCGCTTCAATCTCTCTCTCCTTCCGGTCTCCTCTATGCATCACGTCTTCTAATATCCTCAAAGCCAGTTACAGACAGCCGTAAGCCGCCGAAAAAGGCCTTCTTACTGAACAGGTCGATCATCAATCTTTAATCAGAAAGCTATGCCCATGAAAATTCCCGTTTTGCGGGCGAAGCAAGCGAGGTTTCACGGAGCACCGGTAATAACGTGACTCGATGGTAAGCAAAAAACCATCTGTCGCACTCAAACACCAATGTCATACCAACAGTCAAACAGAGGTCAAGACAGCGGTCCGTGTTTAAGACAACACCATCTTATGATAGCCGGACAGACAGACGCGTATGACACACACACACATCACAACAGCACACCTAACACCACAGTACGCATGCACGCACGGGTACGCTACAGTCACGCCACGCACGCACATGTACGTGCAAGCACGCACGCACACACACGTGGACGTGCACATCGCTACACCCGCACACACGCGCACGCATGCACGTACATGTATTGACAACTACGCACAAGCCAAGGCACACACGTGCACGTTTACAACTGCACGCACACACGCAGCGGCATGCACGCATGTGTAGCGTGCCACGGACGCCGCACGCACTGAGCACGCACAATACGTGTACGTGCAAACCAGCGCAGCGCATGCTAACCACAACGCCCACAATCGTATCGTTCAACGTGCACCAACGCAGGCCCGCACGTACATCGCACGCACTCGACACACAGGCACCTGTAACGTGGCATACGCACGCTACTGCCAGCAACCACGTACGCAATATGCCAACGCACGGTACGGTACACGCACCCACCACGCATGCACGGCACGAGTAACGCTGCACACGCAACGGACATCCAACCGCTCATGTACGCTGCACGAACGCACGCACAGGTGCCCAACCAAACGTGGACGTGGCACACGCCACGCACGAACACGCACGCATCCGCACACCGATCACATCGTACCTGACCACACACCACCAACGCACGACGCACGCACACACGTGGACGTTTTACACGCACAGCACACGTAACGCAACGCGATGGCACGCATGTGTACGTACACGACGGCCACACACATCACACCACACACACCACCACGCACGCCACCAAACCACACTACGCGCGCACATACGTGTACGTGCGGCAAACGCACGCACGCCCGCACGTACAATACGCACAGGCATGCACGCACATGTACGTGGCAGTACGCACGCCACGGCAAGCACAGCACGTACGCATGGCACGCAGCGGTAAAACGCCCCATCACAACACCCAACGCACCGATAACCACAGTAGTCAACTGAGTCAAATGCACTTAAAGTACTAACGAAGTACGTGTCTAACTATACCGCACGTTCATACAGCAGCAAAAGTATTATAATGCATCATACGTACATACGCACTCTCATCTATCAAAATTTAGGAAACGGCCACACCATTTTCACTTGCTGATCACACCACACTGATTTAAAACGCCGCGGGCGTCAAGCAATTGGGTGTCATTTACTGGCTACTTCAAAAGACACAACGCATTAGAAAAACGCTCTTCCGAAGGGCCGCGTGAACTGAAGAATGCTGAGGCCAGTATACCGTTTCCATCCGCACGCATGCACGTCTACATGTATGTACCCCCACACGCCGACGACATGCGTCCTACAGGCACTTTTACCTGCCCCGCGCCCCGGCCGGCCTACAACGCGACTTGCCACCGACTTTAAAACACGTGCACCCGTGCGACCCCCCACGGGGAAACAACAACGGTCACCGCGATCAGCTCATGAGTGATAATAATTTGGGGTCAGCAGAAATCCAGAAATCGATGAGTGTGTATCGACAAGCTAGCGAACTCCCTGAAGTTTGCGAGAGCTCGTTCTGACGAGCGTGTCATGAAACATGTCACCGGTGACGAATAACAGTACAGAATCTCGAAGTGAGAGAGCATAACCTTGAGCGACTCACCGACTCCACCTCAGCAACCGACAATGTAAAAGTGTTTAACTTACTCAAAAGAATAAACACCCTCAACTGCTACTTTTCACGATATAGCACACTTTTATATTATATCAGATGCAGTGTATCTCAAATAAGTACATATCCTATTAAGCGTATAACTCACTGTATAAGTGAGGCCGAACATAAGAAGAAGAAAATACTATATATATAGCACAAAAAGATAAAAATCAAACAAGCTCCCCACACTCTGTCAACCCATGCGTGTGCGCAATCTGTGGTAACAGCTTCCATAACCGAAAATTAGATCAGAACTAACCTCTGCGTGTGTCGACCGCAAGTCTGCATTACGTGAGCCTAAATGAAGCAATAGTTATTTTGTGGATAAAAAAGGGCCGTTTACCCTTTATCCACCTCAAGCGGCAACTGTGTGTGCGTGCAGCGGCAGTCGTGAGGAGCTGCAAGACTTCAATTTCATTTTGGCCATTCCACTTCCCCCCCAAGCCAGTAAGAAATAAGCAACGCTTTACATATTAACAATTAGTATAAACATGTCATATATTTCTATACCCCTTTTAATCATATAGCACCAACTTTTTACTCTTTGTGTACATTTTTAGGTCAATTGAGTGGATCTAACAATATAATCAAAGCCATCGGTCGACACAACTTAAAAGAGTGTGGTTTACATCTCGGAGTTAACGCGTTAATAGTGAGCACGCTACCACCAAGGCAAAGTCTAGTCTTCATTCTTTCACTTGTGCGGTGCACTTAATGCGAGGAGACAGTTGTTAGGGAATATGACGTATCCGCGATCTAAGAGGATTCCATGTAGAGAGGGTCATTTGGTCAAGGCAAGAACATACTTAACCAATATGTAAAAAGAGACCCTGCCCCATCGAAGATTTCTGCATCCGTGGAGAGCATTGTTTACAGGTGTGCTTCATCGATTTCCAACTTTAAAGGCGAGCTATTGTCAGCAGTAATGCTCCTAGTGTCCTGTAGTACAGGTGGCTGCATTGTTAGAAATAAAGATATACATAATTTTGTATTGCAACTTGAGTCTTGTAGCATTAATAGATCTCAATAAACATATTAACATGAACTGCCTGAGCACACACAAAAGTATCAACAACCCAATTCACATATGCACGGTCCCTAGCCCTCCGGGCGCAGGCGTGT
>NW_014578675.1:27117-30542 GCF_000485595.1 Priapulus caudatus
CGTAAAGTCATTGTTAATAATAGTTGTCCAACTGCATTAATTGTTAAACTCGTCTATATATACATCAGGAACGAATAAAAAACAACTTGTTTTTATTCAGTCTTGATATATATCAGATAATCCTGGTAACTCACAATACACTTTCAACAATACAGTGTGTATTGCGTTGAACACCTTCTAACAATACACTGGTGTATTGTAGTAGGTACCAACAACTGTGTATTTAAATTCAAATTTATTTTATCAATAAATTCAATAAAATCTATAAAATAATATTCTATCTTCAAATCTATATAAAATTCATTCAAATAAATGTCAATTTCAAGCTTCCAAATCAAAAAGTAAACTAATTAAAAAAAGAAAAAAAAGAAGAAGTGTATTGCTTAGAAGATGCTTCAAACAATAAACAGTGTATTGTTGAAAGCTCATAGTACCTTTACTACATATACACAGTGTAATTGTTAGAAGGTGTTCAACAATACACAGTGTATTGTTGAAACCTCGCTAACATACACAGGTGTATTGTCAAATGCCTAAACATACAACACACTGTATATTGTTGTAGTTACCAGGATTATCTGTAATATATATTATATATACATGCTGACAGAAAAAGCAAGCGTATGTGTTCAATCGACGTTTGGCGTTTTGCGCCTTGGAATGGGGTTAAGAGATTCTTTTACTATTTTACAGAGCTGATTGATTCAATCAAATCGATTACAATCTCTAAGTTTTTACAAATAGTACAAATCAATGCGTCTTTCCAACTCGGTTGCTAGAGCCTTTCGTCCTGATTCAACGAAAGCATGTTTATAACATAACTTATGTAAACATGTTGCTGCCGTATATACGTAGGAATTTATCATGGTGGAAACGGTTGTTAGGCGCGAAGCGCCTTCGGCTTCTTCACCTCATATCATTGATTTATCAATGGCTGCTTGAATACGAGTGGCGTGGCGCCGGACTCTCGTCCTGCTGTATTCCGTGGTTCCGAAGATGCATGTTTTGTGCTATTGTGCGCTTAGGTGTATAATATGTGTGCTATTGCTGCGCGTATATGTGTATAAATATTCGTGTGTATGTGGCGGGCTGATATGTGTCCATAATAATGCTGTGCTATTGTGCGCCTATATGTGTATATGTGTGGCATAGTGTGCGCTAATATGTGTATATGTGTTGCTATTTGTGCGCTATATGCTGTATAATATGTGTGCAATTGTGCCGCTAATAATGTGCTATAAGTATGTGCTGCTATCTGCTGCGCTATATGATGTATAATATGTGTGCTATTGCTGCGCCCTATATTGTGTATAATACTCGTGTGCTATCCTGTGCGCCTATATGTGTATAATATGTGTGCTATTCTGTTGCGCTATATGTATAATAATATGTGTGTTATTGCTGGCGCTTATGTGTATATGTGTGTATTATGCGCCTATATGTGTATAATAGTGTGTGCTATTGTGCGCCTATATGTGTATAATATGTGTGCCTATTGTGCGCCTATTTTGTGTATATGTGTGGCTATTGTGCGCATATATGTGTATAATATGTGCTGACCTATTGTGCGCTATTTGGTGTATATGTGTGCCTATTGTGGCGCCAATTATGTGTATAATATTGTGTTGCTTTGGTTTAAAGAGATTTTACCTTTATTAGTGTGTCCTGACGATATTCTTGCCATGCATACCATGCCAACTCGTGCATATTATTTTATTAACTTAATACTTTATTACTAAATATATATAACTAGTAGTGAAAGTGCTGAAAGCTTGCTTGGCAGCGCAATGAGGATCGCGGGGTAAAGACCCACTTAGATCGTAGGTATGGACGTAATGTGTAGATCGTAGTATCGCGCTGCCGGCCGGCTGGGCCCAATTTGGCCCACGCTCTCCAACCACGCTCACCACGCTTGCGGCAATTTTTGGAAGCGTGCGGGCCTCGTGATGAGCGTAGCTCTGGTGGTGAATGCGCGCCTTTAGCAGCGTAGCTACGGAGCCGTAGTGATCGGGGCCTTGGTGCTGAATGGGGTAGTACAACGAGCAATACATCAGTGCTAAAGAAGTAGTGCCGCTGCTGTTGACTTGTTAACGCAACACGATTGGTGGGCCAGGACACGTTGATTTTCGCCAAAGTCCGGATAGGTCAGCTGAAGGTTTATATTTCCTTTTTTTTCACATATTATTGTGGGCTTAACTCCAATTGAAACCGAGTGCCGCTAATATACTGAGCGGAAAAAATGTGTGGTTTTTTTTTTTTTTTTACACATCTTCTATCTCTATATCTGCTCATTTTCTTTCGTGTAGGTATAGAATGCATCGTAAGGGAACGTTTCTGGTTCTGTCGACGTGTCTGGTGCTGGCATGCGCCGCTGTCGCCGTTCTTTACTCATCAGGCTCATCATTGCATCACAGCTTAAACAAACGTGCAGAAAGAACGAAACGAGAATTAAGTGGTACGTACACCGGGTGGGGTAACCATTATCATCAGCTAGACAACAATTATAGCTCATAATTGATAGAGATAAATTATAAATGCGAAATTTTGAAGATTAGAATTGTTGTTTTCAATCCGCTCTTCCAATATATTTCTTTCCAAATCTTCTTCAGAAAATCCACATGCCTTGTTGTAAAATGTGCGATACACACACGATAGGTTAATCAATTCTATGAAGTCGCACTCTGGCCTCACAAAAAAAATCACTCTATAGAAATCACAACGTGATCACACGAAACACTAATTACGATATATTTTACCCCGTATTCTCATAGATGGCAGCACTGAGACGGCAGACGTTGCCCTGCCGCTTCCCCCCAACAAGGAAGACGACAAAATCGCAGAAGAAGACGCGATCACTGGCAACGAGGTAGAGGCGAAAGCATACCCTGCCGAAAAAGAAGGCGCGACCAAAGCAGCCGCCCTAGATGAAACAAAACAGGTTTCTCCACTTCCGGAGGAAGACAAACCGGAAACGGAAGACGCGTCGCCTACGGTTGTTGAAACTCCGTCGACGGAATTCGTCGTCGCCAGCAACGAAACCTGGCCGAGCGACGTAACTGACGATGATGTCATCGACGACGACGCCGAGCCTGACGTCATCACCGACGACATTCTGAACGAGGTGAGGCCCCCTAGCGAGACGACGGAGATGGAGGTCGACCGACGCATACCTGTCGACATCGGCTACGAAGATTATCCGCTGACGACGCCGACGCCGCCGCCCGCCGCCAGGGGGAGCAGCGCCGTGCCCGCAACGACCCCTAGCGTCGATACATCGTACGATGAAGCGAGCGACGCAACCATGGCAACCGACGACGCCACCGAAGATGGCGGCGTCGACGCTTCGGTAACGACGGTGGCAGACGAGGGGCAAGAGAGCGGCGGGCGGCAGGAGCAGCAGCAGCAGGAGAAAACAGAGTTCAGCG
>NW_014578675.1:30552-36854 GCF_000485595.1 Priapulus caudatus
AGATATATATATATATATATATATATATATATATATACGTGACAGAAAAAATGCAAGCGGTATGTGTTCAATCGACGTTTGTCGTTTTGCGCTTGGAATGGGGTTAAGAGATTCTCTACTATTGATGATCGCTGATTGATTCAATCAAATCGATTATATTTATAAGTTTTACAATAGTAAACAATCAATACGTCTTTTCCAACCTCGTTGCTAGAGCCCTTTGTCCTGATTTAGCGAAAGCATTTTTATAACATAACTTATGTAACAGTAATATTTGTGTGCTATTGTGCGCTATATGTGTATATGTGTGCTATTGTGCGCTATATGTGTATAATATGTGTGCTATTGTGCGCTATATGTGTATAATATGCGTGCTATTGTGCGCTATATGTGTATAATATGTCTGCTATTGTGCGCTATATGTGTATAATATGTTTGCTATTGTGCGCTATATGTATATAATATGTGTGCTATTGTGCGCTATATGTGTATAATATGTGTGCTATTGAGCGCTATATGTGTATAATATGTGTGCTATTGTGCGCTATATGTGTATATGTGTGCTATTGTGCGCAATATGTGTATAATATGTGTGCTATTGTTTGAAGCGATTTTACCCTTTATTAGTGTTCCTACGAATTATTTCATTGCCATGCCATACATGCAAACTCGTGCATATTATTTTATTACTTATTACTTTTATTACTAACGAAGCATTACATCAGTGTAAAGAACAGTACTGCCGCTGCTGCGTTTTAACGAACATATTGGTGGCAGGACATTGATTTTCCGAATGTCCCGATAGGTCAGTGAAGGTTTATCTTCACATCATTATGTGGGTTAAACTCACAATTGAAAAACCGAGTGCGCTATTATACTGAGGAAATCCTAGATCAGGGGCCGTTTGCAGTTCTCCTTGGAGTCACTGTTTTGGTTTTCGTGGCGTGCACATAAAATATAACATAATATAACATAAAATATAACATAATATAACATAACATATAACATAATATAACATAAAATATAACATAATATAACATATAATATCTGTCCATTATGTGATGCTTACGTTTTCTACGTGGCGGAACGATCATGAATTCACAAATATAGATTGAGATTTTCAACCCGAAGTTTTCTAGCTTGTATATGTAGTTAGTTGCAACGTTAGTTTTGCTTTAGTTTTGCTTTAGTTCTGCTCTGATTTGATCTCTACATTATACACAAAAATAATACATGTATGGTATTTTTTTTTTATGTCCCAGCACTTCTAACAATACGCTAGCCAATATAAGATTTCCAACCTGATGTTACTTCATGGCATCCTTTCTGTTGATTCTCAACCTCTATTCCGAATGACTAGAATGATATCTAGTTATTAATGTTGTCGATGACCTAATGACAAATGGCACATGTGTCGCCAGAATTTATGGTATCGGTGGTGGCGGTCCTCTCCCCCCCCCTCTCTCTCTCTCTCTTTTTCCTCTCCCTCTCTCTCGCGCGCTCTCTTTCTATCTTTCTTTCTCTCGCTCTCCCCCATCTTTTTATCTCATTCAATCTCTTTCTTTACTCTTTCTCTTTTTCGTTCTCTCTCTCCTTCGCCTTCTCCCTCTTCCTATCCCTGTCCCTCTTCTTCTCCCTCCCCTCTATCTCTCATTCCTCTCTCTCTTCCACACTCTTATTCAAACCACCTGTATGACATAGCATCTGCGTTTTATCACGAACGTATCAAGGCCATCGCTTTTACACATGGCGCGTATATGTTTTGGCAAGCATCCTTCAACCGCATGATGATGTTGATGAAGATGCCTTCCGCATCTTTCGCTGCGCCCCGCCACTTCACTTCTCTAGGCAGCATCTTCCTCCTATCTATTTTCCCCGAACTACGCAGCTTCCTGGAAGGCTGGCTTCTTCGCCGCTACGCGCCAGATGCGTACAGCAGCTTCCGTGATCTCGTTCCCAGCATCCCAGCATCCCCGCATCCCTGCATCTCCGCATCCCTACATCTCCGCATCTAAGCATTCCCGCATCTCAGCATCCCAGCATCCCCCCATCCTAGCATCGCAGCATCCGCGCATCGCAGCATCACAAAATCCCCGCATCTCCGCATCCTCGCATCCCCGCATCCCCGCATCCCCGCATCCCCGCATCCCCAGCATCTGGGATTCTGCGCGGTTGACGCCGCGGACATGTGACGTCATCTGTTCATCGCGGTCAACAGGAAATACGCAGGCGCGCACGCACGTGTCCCACATTAGCGGCTGTCGGAACTCCGGCCCCGATTCCCTGCTTTACTTGCGCGTTTTGAGCGCGCAACGGGTTTAGCTGCATCTGTTACAGGGTTTCAACGCCTATTAACCCAGCGATCCACTGACAACGAGAGATCGAGGGCGTGCTGAAAACGCTCGAAAGCGTATAGAATTTAGAAAGTGTGCGTGCGTGCGTGAGTGCGTGCGTGCGTGGTGTGCGGTGTGCGGTGCGTGCGTGCGTGCGTGCGTGCGGCGTGCGTGCGCGGTTTGTCGGCATACATTAGAAAATGAATGCTACGCCGGGAAGAATTGGCGTCATCGTGACGTAGATGCGCGGCGTGCCGGTGCGTGCGCCGCGCACTGCCCTCGGATGAAGTGCATACCAATTAGTTTCAAGTCACATGACCTATTCACCGGCCATCAGTGGGTTTATACAGCCGTCGGGGCGCGGAAAGATCGGAAAAGTGGCGATGCATGACTCTAAAAAAAACTAAAATAAGAAGTTGCGGCCGAACATTTGGCATACAGTAATCTAATCTACACTGTTAACTGTAAGTCTTTTTTTTTTCAATGTCTTGAAAGATCTTCGAAGGTCCGTTCGTACGAATTCGCGGCCACCAAGCGGTGGCAGCGAAACCACGGTGGCTTGGAAGAAACAACCGTTGTATTGATCTTGCTTTCACATTCTTTTTGATCGTTGGCGGTTTTAACAGAAATGTTGTAAAGCTACGAGTTTCTCGATGCATATCGGTTCTACGAGAACACAGGATGAATCGTTAGAGACTAAATGTTTGAGAAAATTGTAACGTTAAGAATAATGTTAGAACACTAATTTTCTTTCTGACAACGGGCCCCTGGCATGCGACTTGGGCATTGGTCGCGCACGCTTTGTAAAAAAGGACGCTGCTTGTTTATTTTATTTATGTAGGAAATGCGTGGGCATTTCGAGGAGTCTGACTGGAACGCTTAGGCTTAGGCCTTAATTTAAGGGCGTGGTCCGCCCTGAAACGGGAAAGGGTAAGTTTTTAATGTTCGTGGATATTTGTGTGTTGTTTGCGTCAAAACACAGTTGGTTGTGTTCAGTTGAAATTGTTTGGCTGGAAAATTGTTTATGTTCAATCTTGATTGATTCGTTCGCCTATAGATTTCTCGAAATTACCATGGTGGCAAGATCGCTTACGATTTCGCTTATTATATACTCCCTTCTACTGCTTTCTCTCTCTCTCTCTCTCGTCGCTCTCTCTCTCTCTCTCGTCTCTCTCTCTCTCCGGTCTCTCTCTCTTCTGTCTCTGACTCTCTCTCTCTACTTTTCTCTCTCTCTCTTCTTTCTCTCTTTCTCTTCCTCTCTCTCGTCTCTCTCTCTCTATATATATATACTCGTATACACAATTCTAATGCTCTTTATATATAATATATTCTCCTGCTCACACTCATTGGAGCAGAGAGCTGCTAAAAATAACGCTTCTCATAATACGCAAATTTGCCAGGAACGCAATAATAAGCAATTACGCTTGAAATTTAAAATCGCGGTGTTGAATCTCAACTCCCATCCCGTCCCTCTCTCTATCTCTATCCTCTTCTTTATCTTGTCTTGTCCTTTTCCATCTCTCTTCTCTCTCTCTCTCATCTCGGTCTCTCTCTCTCTCTCTCTGCTCTCTCTCTCTCCTCATCTATCTATCTAATCTATCTATCTATCTATCTATCTCTCGTGCTCTCTCTCTTTTCTCGTCTTTTTTTTTCTCCTCTCTCTCTCGTGCTCGTCTCTCTCTCGTCTCGATCTCTCTCTATCCTTCTCGTCTCCTAACCTATCTATCTCATTTTCTTTCTCTCTTCTCTCTCCTCTCGTCTCACACCACAGTGCACACTCTCTATCGTCTCTCCTCTCTCTCTCTCACTCTCTCCTCTCTCTCTCTTCTCTCCCGCTCTCTCTACTCTCTCCCTCTTCTTCTCCTCTCTCTCTCTCTTTCGTCTCTCTCTCCGTCTCTTCTTTCTCAGCTCTCAGTCACTCTCTGCTCTCTCTCGCTCCGTCTCTCTATATGCATAACATCTCTATAACTACAGCACAGTTACAACAGCAGTAGCCGCGAGGCATTCCTTACTGACAGGTCGACATGCATCTTTATCAAAAGCTACTGCAATGAATTCCCGTTTTTGCGGCGAAGCAGCGATTTATAACGGAGCCGTAATAAAACGTCCTCGATGTAAGTCCAAAAAAACATCTGTCGGCACTCAAACAGCAGTCAAACAGCGGTCGTGGTTAAGATAATACGACCATCTTATGATAGCCGGCACGAACAGACGCGTATATCCAGTCACAGCACACCACACAAGCCACACACACTGGTGTGACACACACACACACACACACCACCAGCCACACACACACACACACCACGCAACGGCGCGCGCGCGCGCAACGACACACACACAACACAACACACCCACACACAAACACACACACACACACAACAACACACAGACACACGACGCACACAGCACACACACACACACTCACAACACACAGGACCATATATCAATATATATATATATTATATATATATATGTAATCTTTAATAATTAGACAACTATTATTCTTTGGCAACTATTTACGACGCGTCAAAGCATTGTGTATTTACTGCCTACTTCAGACACGAACTTAGAAAAGTTGCGAAAGAGCGCGTGAACTGAAGAATGCTGAGCAGTATACGTTTCCATCCTCCCTCTCACCACGAATGTTTTATGTTCCAATTTTCCCGCGAGTCGGGTCAGAGGATAATTGGGATAGAATCAGGAGAATCGAGGGCACTCACACATACCTCTGAAGTTTGTGCAAGTTTGCAGGCTAGACGGGAAGGCGAGAGGGAACGCGGCACGCAAGTGTAAAATGTTAAAACATTACTCCATGATTTATGAAAAACATTTAATAGTAATAGCAGACAGTTCTAGTCATCATCTAGTAGGTGAGAAAGAATATATATATATATATATTACATCATCGTAACTTCATAAAACCATGTCACCGATAATTCGGTTGCACTCATTATACTAATGAACATATTTTTTGTGATAAAAAGGCCGTTACCTTTATCACCGCGATCGTAGACATAATTGTGTATATTATATATTTCTATACTTTACTGCATTTTTACTGAGTAATAAATGCTGGAGTTTCGGCTACATCTTGACACGTTTACCACCGACGGGCCCTCGGCGAGAGCGTGTAAATGGTGTGGTTTTTTTTTTTTTTTTTTACAGACTCTATTATCTCTATATCTGCTCATTTTCTTTCGTGTAGGTAATACGAAAGCATCGTAAGGGAGTACGTTTCTGGTTTTGTCGACGTGTCTGGTCGCTGCGCATAGCCGTCGCTGTCGCGGTTCTTTACTCATCAGGACTTCATCATTGCATCAGCAGCTTAAAGCGAAACGTGCAGAAAGAACGAAACGAGAATTAAGTGGTACGTACACGCGGCGTGGGGTATACGCATTAATCATCACTAGACAACAATTATAGCTCATAATTGATAGAGATAAAATTATAAATTGGAATTTTGAAGATTAGAATTGTTGTTTTTCATCCGCTGCTTCCATATTATTTCTTTCCTAAATCTTCTTCAAAAATCGCACATGCCTTGTTGTTAAAATGTGCGATATCACACACGATACGGTTTAATCAATTCTAGTGGAAGTGGCACTTGGCCTCACAAAAAATCACTTCTATAGATCACAACGTGATCACTACGAAACACTAATTAGGCGAATATATTTTTTATATACCCCCGTATCTCCTAGATGGCAGCAGCTGAGACGGGCAGACGTTGCCGCTGGTTCCCGCCCGCAAAAGCGAAGACGACAAAATCGCAGAAGAAGACCGCGATCACTGGGCAATCGAGGTAGAGGCGAAAGCATAAATACCGCTGCCGAAAACAAGAAGGCGGCGACCAACAGCAGGGGAGGCCGCCCTAAGATGAAACAAAACAGCGTTTCTCCTCCACTTCCGGAGGAAGACAAACCGGAAACAGCGAACGACGCGTCGCCTCACGGTTGTTGAAAACGT
>NW_014578675.1:36864-43080 GCF_000485595.1 Priapulus caudatus
GTGGCGACGGGCGAGACGACGACGGTGGCAGACGAGGGGCAAGAGAGCGGCGGGCGGCAAGAATTCGTCGTCGCCAGCAACGAAACCTGGCCGAGCGACGTACCCGACGATGACGTCATCGACGACGACGCCGAGCCTGACGTCATCACCGACGAAATTCTGAACGAGGTGCGGCCCCGTAGCGAGACGACGGAAGACGAGGTCGACCGACGCATACCTGTCGACATTGGCTACGAAGATTATCCGCTGACGACGCCGACGCCGCGGCCCGCCGCCAGGGGGAGCAGCGCCGCGCCCGCAACGACCCCTAGCGTCGATACATCGTACGATGAAGCGAGCAACGCAACCATGGAAACCGACGACGCCACCGCAGACGAGGGGCAAGAGAGCGGCGGGCGACAGGAGCAGCAGCAGCAGGAGAAAACAGAGTTCAGCGGCAATTCATGCGATTACTGCGTGACGGCCGACTGTGTGGAAACATGTGAGTGTACTAACCCGCCAGCTAAACACGTCGCCATGGATACGTGACGCGCGCTCGTGATTAATCTATAATTTATGCTCGCAAACTACAAGATATCGGTAGCGAATAAAAACAAATTTTGTATTGATTTGATCGTTTTTACACCGTATATCGTTTTAGCCCGGTATACGTGTGACGACGTGCGCGCTCGTGAAAAAATAACCACGTAACTCTCGCTCGCTTTCTTCCATTTGCCTAATTCAGATTCACTGTATCTGTGTTAGTTCTTAGTCGAAATTCTTTCCTAGTGTTGCTACCTGGTGGCTAATGTGAGTACTAACCCGCCAGCTAAACACGTCGCCATGGATACGTGACGCGCGCTCGGGATTAATCGATGATTTAAGCTCGCAAATCACAAGATATCGGTAGCGAGTTAAAACCAATTCTATATTTATTAACTCGTTTTTATATCTCAAAGATATTGTGATGCGAAAGCGCGGGCGCTTTCACGGAACATCATCACCACAAATAACTGCCTCTTACTAACGCCAAAATCTATCGTCATCGTCCTCCACCCTCTCGCAGCGCATAAACTGATGCAGTACATTGACCCGTCCGTCGATCCATGCGAGGACTTCTTCGACTACGCTTGCGGAAGGTTCGAGAAGGTTCACACCATCCCGGAAGACAAGGCCGCATGCGACACATTCTCCCTCCTCAAGGACGACCTGGAACTTAAACTATTCGGTAAGGGTTAGGGGTAGCATCAAGAGTGTCCTAATATAAACTATATTATATATATATATATAATTATATATAATATATATAATATATATATATATAATTATATATAATATATATAATATATATATATATATCTAATATAGTCTATATGACGCTCCTGGTAGTATTTAGCCGCGTGGCCAGGCAGCAGACGCGCGTTGACATCGGTTCCCGTAGACAGACGCGCGCTAAAAAATGGTTAAATATAGTTTAACCTCATTAGAAATATGGCGATGGGTCTAGGTTGGCCTCTAGCGGGGCAATAACGTTGTAACCTATCGGTTTTTGTGGCCCTATATAACACATTGCTTAGATATGCGGCTATATTAAGATCAGTGGATCATAATATAGTGTCTATATTATGACACTCCTGGTAAATTAAGGTCTTACAACTCAATACACTCGATTTCGCAGTTTCTGGCAGTTCGTTCGGGTTGTTGACCAGCATTGCGTTTCAGTCGGTTTTTAATCACGGGTGAAATCTATCGTGCATTCCATTACATTGCATTACGTTATACATTCCATTACATTGCATTACAATACATTACGTTATACATTGCATTGCATTGCGTTACATAACGTTACATTACATTATATTACATTACATTACGTTACATTGCGTGCGTGTATTTGCTGACGTCATGGTATCGTTACAGACCTACTGGAAGACCCGATAAAGGAGGACGACATTGAGGCAACCCGCAAAGCTAAAGACTTGTACAAATCCTGCATGAACGAAGGTGAGCAGCATTAATAACACTTATCTGAGCATCACGTGCCATTCATTCATTTCATTCATTTTATTCATTCATTTATTCATTCATTTATTCATTTATTCATTTTTTCATTCATTCATTTCATCCATTCATTCATGTGATGATAATTTCTGCTTCACCGTATGGTAGAGGCCGAGATAAACTGTCTTGCATCGTGTCGCCATCTAGTGGGTACAAAATATGTCAACTCTATAACAAATGAATCATTCCAGATGTACACATGTATTGCACCTAATGCGATTGAGATTTGCGATTGATTATCAATTAAGGTGTTTGATTATCAATAGATTTTCAATTATCGATTGACGTCCGATTATCAATCAATGTGTTTGATCATCAATCAATATTCAATCATCTATTAATGTTCTATTATCAATCGATGTTCCATCGTCAATCAATGTGTTGGATAATCGATACGATCGATTACCCTATCGGCAGAGATGATTGAGACGCGTGGTAACAAGCCGCTGCTAGACCTGCTCGATGAGCTGGGAGGCTGGCCCGTGCTGGATCCGGAGTGGAGCGGCGAGGGCTTCGATTGGCTAGACCTGACGATAAAGCTGCGTCACTATAACAACGACATCCTCATTCAGCAGTGGGTCGGAGCAGACGGAGAAAACTCGTCCGTCAACATCATCCAGGTATCACCGTACGAGGATATATATATATATATAGTATGCATACATACGGCGGGAATAATGGCTTCACGTACCAGGGGGGGGGGCTTCTCAGAAAAAAAATTAATAGCAACATTAATTAAACACTAGTATTAACGTTGGTCCTAACATTATGTTTACTCATGGACCGTAATACCGTACGGCGGCAATATGGCTTTCAGGGCCGTAGCCAGCGGGGATTGGGCAAGGGGAGTTTTTTCTCCTCGCCCTAGAACAACGTATATATTATCAGGAGTGTATCATATAGAGAATTATGACTCGCTCGAAACACAAGAAATTCAACATTTCCATGCCATAGTTTACCTATGATTTATTACGTGAAACTCAATCAAAATTACATCAGAAGTAGCGTTGTACAATCCAACTTGCCCTCGCATTTTACTTTGTATTGATACTCTTTTGTTATTGTGTAGTTATAGCTTCGAACGTCAGCCATGGTTTTAGTCATTCACCTAGTCAAGCGGCAGGCGTGCCCGGCTGCGAAATTTTTTTTCCCACTTGAGTTCCGGACCCACCATAGATAGTGTTTTGTAATAAATGGTGCTTATATATATAGTTGGATAATTATAGATAGTGTTAGGGTTCGGTTACGTGTTAGTGTTAGGGTTAGGGTTAGGGATAGGTGGTATTTATTTTACATTGTTGCTTCGAAGAAGTCGAGTGAATGGAGTGCGCTGATTGGCTGTGGTCCGGAACTCAAGTGGGGAAAAAAAATTTGCTTCCCGGCTGATGCAAGTAAACAATAGGCAGCTTACGAAGAGACGCTGCAGTATTAGTAAACAATAGGCAGCTTACGAAGAGACGCTGCAGTATTAGCAAACAGTATTAGCACAGGCTAATAATTATTTCTAACGAAATACATTAATTCATTAAAGGGGCAAGTTCAGAGTTCCCGGTACGATATAAATATCAACTCTTGTCCCTTTACACTCTTAGCTTAGCAGAGCAACCAACCGCTCTCCCATCCTAACACACCTTCCCGTGTTGCTACTATACATAGCTCGACCAGACAGATCTCGGAATGCCGTCACGTGAATACTACCTGAGCTACAACGAAACCGAAGACCCCTCCCTCCCCGTAGAGAAGAAAGAACAAGTCGCAGCCGACAATGACGTCGACGACGGCGTCGCCGAGCAGAACGCGACCGCCGCGCCCTCTGTCGTCGTCGCCAATGCGACGACGGAGGCGGACGACGAACTAGCGCCTGCCGACGCGTACAGGAAGTTCATGTTGGATGTGACAGTGTTGTTGGGAGCCGACCCGGAGTTCGCTGTTGCTGAGATGAGGGATACGTTCCAGTTCGAGACCAGACTCGCTAAGGTGACGTCACGTCCGGCCGCCATTACGCCGGAGTTTCACACGCGTCACTTCCGGGATGATATTGTTGAAAATTTAAATTGAAAGCTTATATCGATGCCGCGATGCATAGCAAGATGAGTCTGCCTGCGTTTTAGGCGTATAGGCTTGGGCGTTTGTGTGTGTTTTAGGCGTATAGGTTTGGGCGATTGTGTGTGTTTAAGGCGTATAGGCTTGGGCGATTGTGTGTGTTTTAGGCGTATAGGCTGGGGCGATTTGTGTGCCTTTTAGGCATACAGAAGTAGGCGTTTATGCGCAAGCGTTTAGGCGTAAGACTAAACTGGCTATAGGATGGTATTACAATAGCCGCCATTACTGTAACAAGTTTACATCTGTCGCATTAATGACGCTTCATTAACGACATTCATCGCCGCACTACACACGAACACAAGGCCCCGCTAAAATATGTATGGCGTCTCGTTGACGAACTCTTTGACAGTCTGTTTTGCAAACACGGACTCTATTTACTTCACGACTAGAAATACGTATGTGTTTCTCGCGAACCTTTTGTGTGCGTATTTCAGCCGAATCATCAACGAAATTTTTTACTAAAAGCTTTCATCGATCTTACTCTGTTCATTTACTCTAGAACAGATATCAGTGTGTAACCTAATTACATACGCTATCCCTGCATACAGTAGCAACCGAGACAAACGACAGCTCTCTCTCTCTCTCTCTCTCTCTCTCTCTCTCTCTCTCTCTCCTGCTCTCTCTCTCTCTCTCTCTCTCTTATCGCTTCTCTCCTTTTTCTTCCCTCTCTCTCTCTCTCTCGTGCGCTCTCTATCCTTATCCATATCTCTCTCTCTCTCTCTCTCTCCTTCTTTCTCTATCTCTCTCTCTCTCTTCCCTCTCTCTCTCTCTCTCTCTCGTCTTCGCTCGCTATCATCTCTATCTCTCTCTCTCTCTCTCTCGCTCTCTCTCTCTCTATATATATATATATATGCCGCCTTTCATCATCCTTTTATAATGAGTTATAGCAGAATTTACTGTAACATTTCTCGGCGGGGCCATTCACGCATGTTGTGCCTGCTATCGCTGCAGATGACAATACCGCACCATCTGCGCAGAGATTTCTTTTCGATCTACAAGAAGATGAGACTGGCCGAACTGATTGAGAACGTTACAGAGGTGAAAACAACGACTATGTCGATTGTGGTGAACCACAGTTAATTGTATTTAATAATTAATGAAACAGAGTTAGTTGTAATTAACTTGCGCGCATGTTCGAGATTCTCACCGCGTCGCCTTTCGTCATCGAGACATCGGTGAAAATAGGATACGATTTGATATTCCACTTCAATTTATTAATTGTATTGCATTTATTACCTAATATTATTTATTTATTCATTTATTTACTAGACTGATTGTTTGTTTGTTTGTTTGTTTGTTCGTTTGTTTGTTGGTTGGTTGGTTGTGTGGTTGGTTTATATTGTCGAACCTTCTCTAAACGGTGATAGCTCGGCTATCGCCAACACTTGACGAATAACGACATTGCCGCCGGCGACGATTTACGACCGTTCACGTTTGCTACATTTAGATAGACTGGCTGCGCTACCTTAACTCCATCACCCCGTTCAACATAACGGAGGACGAACTCGTCGTTGTCTACGCCATGGACTACTACAAAAAGCTGGCCGTGGCCGTCGAAGAAACTCCGCCGAGGTAGGAAGATGGCCGCCCAGAGCCGCGCATGCGCATAGTACACGTAATGCAGACGCTGATCGGCTCTCTATTTCATTCTATTTCAGTTTTTTTTTTATTCTATTTTATTTTATTTATTCTATTTTTCTATTTGATTTCGTGTGTTTGCTCTTCGTCGCAATTATTTATTTTTATTTATTTATTTTATTTTATTTATTCTATTTTTCTATTTGATTTCGTGTGTTTGCTCTTCGTCGCAATTAAGGCCTTATGATTAAAGAACGTGTGTCGTGTTGCCAAGACACTGTTGTGTGGGATGCTAAGACTCCGCGTGCATATGCTATACACATCTCAGCTACTGTAGACCTCTTGCATCGCATAAATCTATTCATTCAATTTTTGCTTTTTTCTATTTATATTCTATTTCGTGCGTTTGCTCTTCGTCACAATCAAATTAAAGCTTTATGAATAAAGAACGCGTGTGTCGTGTTGCCGGTGGAATGCTAAGACACTGCGCGCACG
>NW_014578675.1:43866-47019 GCF_000485595.1 Priapulus caudatus
CTCTCTCTCTCTCTCTCTCTCCCTCTCTGTCTCTCTCTTTCTCTCCTTCTCTATCTCTCTCTCTCTTACTCTCCTTCTCTTTCTAGAGTGATTGCCAACTACCTGCTCTGGCGGTTCGTCAAGCACCGGGTCGGGAACATGGGCAGCGAATTCATACGACTGAAGCAGGAATATCAGCAGGTGACATATATCGATGTGTTTCAGACGTATACGGGAATGTGAATAATGGCGGGAAAGCTAAGTAAGGTTAAAGTGCGTGTACGTACTTATTGACTACTCAGGCCTATTAGTATCAAGTATTCGGAATAGCAGTGTATGGATCAGTGGTCCCCCATGTGGGCCGTAGTTTCCCAGGGGGCGATGGGAATACCTGGGAAACGCTAAGGTGCAATGGGTTTGTAGGGTAGAGTAAGGTAGCATTGGGGATGTGTTTATGAATCCAAGATGATGTCGGCCCGAAGAGGTTAGGAAGCCACTTGTTTTAGATTCTTGAAAGCACAAAATGAGACACCACTTCCGCGCACTCTGGTGGCAGCTATCCTAATGATTCGTATATATCTTACTGATCGTGACGGTTGAACGTTACACCTTCGTTGGTAGGTGTTACTGGGAACGATGACCGAGTCTTCTCGCTGGAGTAAGTGCGTCTCGTACATCAACGAAAACTTTGGCATGGCCGTCGGCGCCATGTTCGTGCGCAAACATTTTCAGACTGCAACCAAAGAACAGGTAACAGCGCCACCTATCGACTCATATCCAAACATCTCGGCCGATTTCCCCACCTCCGTATACCTAACCATAAACTAAGAATAACTCTAGGTATAATAGTTATTAAGTTAATATGTTATTGAGGTAATAAGTTGTTCTTAGTCTATGACCTAACGAAGAGGAGTGGCGAAAACGGCCGAAGTTTGCCGAACTTTCTCGATGGCGTCTACTACAATGACAACATGGCCGCTAGAGCACGTGACCGCGTTCTCTTCGTTCCTTATTGGCCGCGTGCCAATTATGCCCGCATGTGTCCCGCGTTTTAACCTTGAACTGGTTAGTTTCCGAAAGGTTAGCGACTATATGGACTAAGATTTCTAAAGTTTTACGATTATGACCCGAGTCCCGCTTGAAAAAACTCCATGACGTCAGAGGCGTTAGCCGCAGATCATTTTACCGGGTTAAAAAAATATATGAGCGAGCGTTTATGGTTCTCTATAAACTATATATAACTATAACTCTATAAACTATCGAGTTCTTATGCTTATGCTAGTAATTTCACTAGCGGGGATTTATTTATTGCACGGACCTTTCCAGTAATGACTCCAGAGTTCCCTTGAGTTATATATCTTACCGAATAAAAGAATTTGATTTTTCTTCATCTTGTAATTTTTTTATCGTAAATATATTTTACATTTGTGTTTTCCCGCGTCGTTTGTACGAAGACTTCATAATGTGATGTGGTGTTTTATTTGTTTCTATCTTTATCCTCAGTCTGTGGAGATCATAAGAAACCTCAGGGAAACATTTGAAGACATGCTGAAGGAGTCTGTTTGGATGGATGACTCGACGAAATCAACTGCCTTGAAAAAGGTAGTAGAAAAAAATGTGAAATAAAACTAAATTATGCATGAACGAATATTATCTATTATAATATATACGTCTCGTTACGCATTTGAGAGCCAAGCAGTTTAATACTCTTACTATTAAGAGTTTATTACTTTACTACTCTTACTATTTTTATAAACGCCTCGTGCATTCACTCCGTGTACGCTGTTAAACATATATATATACCGCGTCATATATTTACCGCAGAAATGATTATGCGAAAATGCGGGGAAAATTGCGAGATGACATTTAACGTATTGTTGCGTGTATTTATTTTGTCCTACAGGCGAGGGGAATAACGGAGAAAATCGGCTACCCGGATTTCATCATGAACGCAACGTTATTAAACGCGGAGTTTGTGAACGTGAGTGGCGCGCTCTCTCTCTCTCTCCTGAAAGCAGAACACACATGCTTGCAATCTGATTTTAAACGCTAATGCACCATTGACAAGCATGTAAATCATCCATCCCGATCATTTTTTGTTTAAATGATTTTACACCTGAATGAGTTTGTCGCGTGCTTTTTGTGTGTCGTCCGTTGTCAACTTTGTAATTGTGTGACCTTTAGAAATTTGAGTTTAAAAATACCGTACTGATTTTTAGACAGGCTATTTGATGCGATGACACAGCATCTAGTGTGTGTGGAGGGGTGCGCGCGCGTGCGTGCGTGCGTGCGTGCGTGCGGGCGAGCGTGCGTGCGTGCGTGCGTGCGTGTGTGTGCGTGTGTGTGTGCGCGCGTGTGCGGGTGTGTGTGTGTGTGTGTGTGCGTGTGTGTGTGTGTGTGTGCGTGTGCGTGTGTGGTTGTATAAATATATAGCTATAATATAGCTGTAGTTAGGCGCAGATTTATGATGACGAACGCTACGTGCGATAAACGGCGCGGTCGGTAGCGACGCTGTCGGCACAGATAGTAATTTATAACCGCTTATCACCCACACGCTGCACGCACCGCCCGCGCATGCATTCTACCGCCGGCGCTCGCGAATTAGTATTTCGTCTGCGAGAGGCTTCCGCCCGGGGGGCGCGGATTCCGTGGCGCCGAAATCGGATGCGTAAAGGAAGCATGCATAAAGCCGTTATTCGCATAGCGAGAGATGCTCCGATAACATTTCTTCTGTGGGGGTGTAATCACCCCATGGTAACACACAGGGCGGTGCCGGTAGAAGTGAGATATATATGCCGGTAGAGCGTTTAGTAGTCGTAGTTAGCATGTAGTAGTTCAGCATCAGGGCGGTGGCGGTAGAGGTGAGATTATGCCTGTGGATCGAGCGTGCTAAATAGTTATTGTTAATGTTTTATTGTGCTATAGAGAGGTGGTAGAGGTGAGTTATGTAGGATATGCGGAGCGTTGGGCATGTGCCGCCGCGAGCGGACGCGTATTATAAACGGTGGTATATAGCTGATGTGCAGCTATATTTCACTCGTAAATGCCGATACGTGTCTTGGTCGTGCCGTAAACCCAACGTGTTGAGAAATATGATGTGCGTGCGTGCGTGGGCGTGGGTGTGTGCGTGTGAGTGTCAGCGTGGGCGCGTGCGTGCGTGTGCGTGTGCGTGTG
>NW_014578675.1:47029-51788 GCF_000485595.1 Priapulus caudatus
TATATATATATCGTGTATATATAACTACGTAGATATCGTTGTCACTCACTAACGGTACTACTTGCTGTGCTATTTTCACTAGATGGACTACTGACCCAGCTGTGATCAATGCGTATTACAGTAGACCCAAGAATCAAATCAGTAAGTTATAACTGAGCCTTGTGTTTAGAAAGCTAGATCGATAGATCGATATTAAACCCACTAATCAGATGTAGATCCCGTTTTCGGATCACTACTAATATAATCCTAATGCGATGACAACTTGAGCTAGTACGGGCGAACGTTGAAACGCGTCCGTTTTCCTTTTTTCGCGAATCCGACCGGATATCGTGAAATCTCTATTATTTACCCGATATTGAGGAATTGCTCGATTGTTACTGCCTAATACAACGATTGGTCATGGCACGGTCACGTGATGGTGGTTGTGGTTGTGGGGGGGGGCGATTTCTCGTTGCTATGCTCTCTCTCTATTATGATGCTGCTCTGTTGCGCTCTCGTCTGCAATGTAGTGCATGATGATACGCCCACGAATTTTTTCCCAATCGCGTTATTGAATATAAACAACTCAGCACAGCTATCGCGTTGACTTTATAACGTGCACTATAGCCCGGCATGCTGCTACTAGGCAATTTGGTTTTTATGCTCAATTCCCGACGTTCGTACGTGGAAAACGAGCGGTTATGGTGGCATTCGGAGTAACCACCTCTTTAGCAGTGCATGGGCATGCTACTCCCTCTACCCATGCAGGCGTCTGCTCTTTCCCTGCACCCCTACTCCCCTTTCTCTGAACTCTGTTCGTTACACTTCATCCAATCATTCCATGCACTCTCTTGCCCTCTGAACTCCTGTATCCTTACATTCCCACCTTCCTCTACCGCCCATCCATCCCATGTGCTCTCTATTCTTCTCTCGTGTCCTTATGTTCCCACAACTCTGCTTCTTTGCATTCCCAGCTTCCCCTATCGCATATCCACCCCTAGCTCTACCGGTGTAGCCCCTTTGCTCCTGCTACAGGGGTCCTGTGCAAGATGGGCTGAGCTACGGAGAGCGTGAACTGCGGGTCGTATATCCCTGTAGCGGCTGGCGAAGGGGCTACATGGGTAGAGCTACGGTGAGCGTGAACCGTGAGTCGTATATCCCTGTAGCGGCTGGCGAAGGGCCTACACGGGTAGAACTAATCCATCCCCTTACACTACCAACGTCCGCGCTCATTCTAGCTGCGTTTACAGGAGATTTCGGCGTGTTTTCTTTCGTCAGTGTTCCCAGCAGGAATCCTGCAGCCTCCCTTCTACAGTCCATCGTACCCGATGTCGATGAACTACGGGGGAATAGGAATGGTCATCGGTCACGAGATCACGCACGGGTTCGACGACAAAGGTCAGTGGCGGCCATGTTGAATATCGATACGATCCTTATGTGACCTCATATGTGACCTTACATGACCTCACGTTACCTTATATGACCTCACGTGACATTGTATGACTTTATATGACCTCATGTGACCTTATATGACTTTATATGACCTTATATGACCTCATGTGACCTTATATGATTTTACATGACTTCATGTGACCTCATGTGACCTTATATGGCCCCATGTGACCTTATATGATTTTACATGACCTTATATGGCCTCATGTAACCTTATATGACTTCATATGTCCTATTATTACCTCACGTGGCATTTATATGACCGTATATGATCGAAATTATCTTATAGTATAATAATATTTATTGCTATCATTGTCACGCACGTAGGCGTGCAGTTTAGATTTCAAGGCCAGCAACGCATTTTCGACTTCATTTACCGATCAAATACTATAATTTATGTCGCTATTGTAACCTCGAAGGCGAAATGCGAATTTTTGAAATTCTTCTTCTTCGGACTCTCTCATCTGCGACCCAGGCTTACCTTAATTACTCTTGGCCAGGTAAACAGTTCGACGCGGACGGTAACCTGTTGGCGTGGTGGTCGGATGAGGCGATTGTCAGCTTCCAGGAGAAGGCGCAATGCATGATCGACCAGTACGGCAACTACACCATAGAGGAAGTACAGATGAACGTAAGTACGGCAAACCGCTTCCCCCTCTTGTTCCTCCGCCCCCCGCCCGTCCGCAGCTCACCGCCGCCCTCATCTCGCCTGGCCCCCTCTCCGCCCCAGCTCCCTCCACCTTCGCGTACCGGCCCGCCGTTCTACACACCCAGTCCCTGCTCCCTCGCCGCCCAAGTCCTGCTCCCCTCCGCCCCCAGTCCTGCTCTCGCCCCCAGTCCTGCTCTCGCCCCCAGTCCTGCTCCCTCGCCCCCAGTCCTGCTCCCTCGCCCCCAGTCCTGCTCCCTCACCCCCAGTCCTGCTCGCCTCAGCTCCCAGTTCCTGCTCCCTGCTCACACGCAGTCCTGCTTCCTCGCCCCAGTCCCCTGCTCCCTCGCCCCCAGTCCCCTCTCCCTCGCCCCCATGTCCTGTTCCCTCACCCAGTCCTGCTCCCTCGCTCCCAGTCCTGCTCCCTCGCCCCCAGTCCTGCTCCCTCGCCCCCAGTCCTGCTCCATCCCCCCCTGTTTCGCAAGCTCCCCTTACATGCGGTAGTCGCCATGAGAACATTTCTGCGGATCTTTGTGATGTTTATCGATTCCTTGTTCGATTTGACGAACATCATCGTCAATAAAATTTGCTACGTGTGAGCGCCGTGAGCATTCTATTATATCGTCGATCAGAACGATCCGATTTCTTAAACACCGTTGTTTTTCTATTGTTTTCCTTGACACTACATAATTATATTAATTACTGTGATCATTCTAATGTTAATTATATTAATAATCGCATCGATTACTCCTTGTTTATTGAGCTATTGCTAACCTCAGCGCCCTGAATATCTCTATTAATTATATTCATAATTACGTTAATTACTTAAGTTAATTACACTTGTCATTAGTTTATTTAGCAATAGCAGACTTTAATATGATATCAGACGAATAATAGATTAGATAGATAGAAGATAGATAGGTAGATCGATCAATAGATAGATAGATAATAGATAGATAAGATAAGATAGATAAGATAGATAGATATATAGAATAGAAGATAGATAAATAGATAGATAGAACGATAATATAGATAAATAGATAGATAGATAAGATAAATAGATTAAATAGATAGATAGATAGAATAGATAGATAGATATAGATAGATAGATAGAATAGGATAGATAGATAGATAGCTAGATAGATAGATAGATAGAATAAGATAGAATAATAAATAATAATATATAGATAGTAGATAGATAGATAGAATGGGATGGATAGATAGATAGCTAACTAGCTAGATAGATAGATTTACGATAATAGATAGATAGATAGATTAGATAGATAGATAGATAGATAGATAATAGATAGATAGATAGATAGATAGATAGAAGTAGATAGATAGGATAGATAGATAAATAGATAGATAGCATAGAATAGATAGATAGGATAGATAGATAGATGCAGATCAAATAAATAAAATTTTAAAAAAAAAAGAAATTTTTAGAATAATTAAATAACTTTTATTATTCACTCTTGATGAACTATCGACTCTGATCCTTTCTGTCAGATCAATGGTAAAGCGGCACACAGGGAGAGAACATTGCGAGATAACGGGGGATTTGAAAAGCAGGCATAACAGGGTGACGATCGGCGCTGCATTCATAGCCACTAGATTAACCTAACGCGGAGAATAACGGTTTAGCTCTAACGTTAGCAGGAGTAAAATTATCTGAAAAATAATCATGCTTTGCGAGTAATTTACTCCTAACATTCAATAAATGTGATCATACAATCGAATCTCTCTATCTGTCTACCTCTCTCTCTCTCCGGCGTCTCTCTCTCTCTCTCCTCCTCTCGTCGCTCTTTCTCTCTCTCTCGCTCTCTCTCTCTCTCTCCTTCCTCCTCACTGCTCCTGACCCGTCTTCTCTCTCTCTTCTTTTTCCTCTCGCTCTCTCTCCTCTCTCTCTCTGTTCTCTCTCACTCTCGTCCGCTCTCTCTCTCTCTCTTCTCCTTCTCTTTCTCGTTCTCTCTCACTCTCCCGCTCTCTCTCCCTCCTTTTCACTCTCCCTCTCTCTCTCTCCCTCTCGTCGCTCCTCTCTGCTCTGCTCATTGAGAATGTTCACCTCGTTATCTGTCTCGCTGATACATTAAACAGACGCATTGCGATGACGCCGTGGCGGAATGACGCGCGTACGTGATAATCACGAACAAGAAAGCTCCCGCGTGTGTTACCCCCGTTATCGTCTGTCGTTGTGATTGCATCCGACACACGTCTGCCGATCAAACGCCGATGCCGCGATGTACGCTGCGTGCGCCGTAGCTGCCGTTACTGCATGCACGCGATATGTCATACATCGATGATGATCGATGGTGATTGGTGATCGATGGATGGTCGTAGCGACGATGTGTAGGTGGAAACGTAGATCTTTCTGTCTCTCTTTCTCTTTCTCTCTGTCTGTCTTTCGCCTCTCTCGCTCGTCTCTCTCTTCTCTCGCTCCTCTCATCTCTCTTCTCTCTCTCCTCATCTTTTCTCTCTCTCTTGCTCTCTCCTCACTTTCGCTCTATCTCGCCCTCGTCTCTCTCTCTCATCTCTCTCTCTCTCTCTCTTCTCTCCTCACTCGCCGTCTCTCTCCCCTCTCTCTCTCTCGCTCTCTCTCTCTCACTCTCTCTCTCTCTCTCTCTCTCTTTCTCTCTCTTGCTCTCTCCCACTCGCTCTATCTCGCCCTCTCTCTCTCTCTCT
>NW_014578675.1:51798-58944 GCF_000485595.1 Priapulus caudatus
CTGACCAGCTCCGTCGTGCTGTAACCTACTATACTTAGTTGACCACCACTGACACCGCTCATCCTCTCACCTCGCACCGTGAATCTCTAACCATCGACCGCCTTCTATAACTGTGTGCCAGCGCCGTTTACTTGACGACTGCCGACGTTCGGCGGCCCGACTCGGATCGACGCGGTCAGCACCGTGCCGTGATCGCGATGTGCGTTCGGACGGACGGGACGCGCGATACGGTACGCGTGGGGCGTTGGAGTTATAGGCGGATAGGGTAACTATATATATATATATATAATATAGTATGTAGTATAATATAAGGGTTAGGGGTTATATATATATATATATATGAGTATAGTTAGGTATATATACCTATATATATATATATCATAGGGTTAGGGATATATATATAATTAGGGTAACGATATATATATATATATATATATATATATATATATATACCCTAACCCCTTCATATATTATATATATATATTACCCTTAACGCCTATATATTATATTATATATACCCCTAACCCTATATTATATATATATATATACCCTTACACCACGCTGTACGTCCCGTATGCTGTGTGTTAGGTACGGCGCTCCGTTAGGTATAGGTAGCGGTTAGGTCAGGGTATATATATATATAACCCAACCCTATATATATATATATACCCTAACCGAACTAATATTATAATATATTAGGCGTTTAGGGTTAATATATATATATAGCTTAGGGCTATACTATATTATCATACCCTTCACCCTAACCCCTACCCTAACCCTAAAAAAAAAAAAAAAAAAACCCCTACCCTAACCACGTACACGCGGTGCCGTGCAGGTACACGCACCGCGTGCGTGCATGTACACGCGTGCTGCGATGCACGCTACACCGCAGTGCGTGCACGGTACACGCATGCTGCGTCGTGCGCCATACAGCGCATGCGTGCGCTACTGCTACACGCCGCTGTCGTGCGCAATACACGGCGTGCGCTGCACGTACACGCGTGGCCGGTGGCACATAACGACGCCAACCGCCCCGTGCGTGCCACCATACACCGCGCTACCCGCCACATACACAACGTAGCGCGCCACGTTACATAGTATGCTCGCACTCATACACAGCACGCATGCGCCGTCATGTGCAATCTGTCGCAGCGGCAGATACACTCACGTTATGGTGCCACAGTGGACAAAAAATCAAGAATACATGACTACCATATGTAATGCCCGCCATAGAATCGACCAATGGAAGCGAGAATATGCCCGCACTATAATCGATATTAGCCCTGCATGATATGCGCCGCATAGTGAGAGTCGCGAGCCAATCAAATCAAAGGGACCACTTATGCTCCACCATAAATAACTTCTTCTCTCCCCGCTGTTGACCACTTCCGTGCCCGAAAATCAAAGGAATTATGTCGCTACCATAAATAACTTCCGTCCCCGTTTACACTTCCGTCCCCGCTCTTACAATTGCCATCAATGTATTTAAACTGGTTATCCGGCCTCACGCTCTGCTACAGCAATTTTACACGCTCTGCGAACGACATTCGCCGCGAACCAGTGCTAGCCACACAGCTGAAAATCTCAGCGGGCGCTCCCCCCCACAGCCATAGCCACCTAATTTGCAAAGCGCTAGCATACATGCCAGACATTGCTATCAAGCGAACCAGAAATGCGTCGAGACGCGTCAAAACGGGACGGATATTTAGCTGCGGACATAATTCTTGATTTTTTGGGACGGAAGTGGTCAAAACGGCGAAGCGGAAGTTATTTATGGGTGGAGCATAATTCCTTTGATTTGATGGCTCCGATTATAGCGCGGCATATTATGCTGATTATATCGGGCATTATTGTATCTGCCTCTCTTCCCATTGTCGCAATTATATGCGGGCAACTATAATATGTAGTCATGTATTCTTGGATTTTTGATCCACCTGCTGGCCCAACCATACACGTGCAGCCTATTGTACGCAGATCCGGCAGGACAGCCCGCCCGGTATGTACCACGCATGGCGCGCGTTGCACGTAAGGAGCCTCAGCCCCTGCACACCTTGCGACAAACACCCAATGCTCTCGTGGCGCAACACCGGCATCCTGACTCTGTGACTACGTGCACGAGTCTTTGCCGCCTGGCGTGCGGAACCTCGCTTTTATGCCACACGAGAGTCGTGTTAGCCTTCCTTGCCTGACCCGCAGAGTTGTTAGTAACATATCATCTGTGAGTTCTGTCTGTACGGAGGGGCGGGATGTGCCTCATCGTCGTCATCGTAGTGTATTGTTGTTGTTTGTTGTTTGTTGCTGCTGTTTCTTGTTGGCGGCGGCAAACGGACGAGAGGAGAAAACACGCGAGAAGAGAAGGATGTTGGGGATGCGGATGAGGATCAGCTGATGGGATTTAGAGACGTGTGCGAGCAAGATTATGGTTGGATTTACGGTTGCATAAACTCCTTCCTCGGCAGTTCGTGTTTTCTTCCTCTCGTAGAAGTTTTGGTACGCGGTCGTGTACTGGTTCCTTATACAATGTTACCATGATTGTTATACAAGGTATCACGTTCATTTGTTATACCAATGTTATCACGATTATTATACAAGTGTTAGCCACAATTCCTTAACACATGGCACCACCGATTTCTTGATTACAAGGATACGTTATACAATCAGACATGAATGTTTGCATGAATCTTTGGCTGTATGTCTAACTCCTTGATCTTGCAGTCTTGTAGTATTTGTACGTGCCCTAACTTGAGGGAGGCCAGAGAGATAGAGAGGGAGCAAGAGGAGGAGATGATAGAGAGAGAGGGAGAGATGAGGTGCGTACAATATTAGTATATATATATAATATAATATGATAATAGTCATATAATAAATAGATGATATATGAGATCAGTAAATATGAGATAGAGATATTAGGAATCATATACTGTGGAGCTTTGACGGGAGGCACAAAAAGACTGTGTGGTTTCGTCGTTTGAGGCCAGCGTGTTGTGGTGTCCGTGCACGCATTGCAGCGTTGGCGAGCCGCAGCGGCCGAAGGAGACGGGATCGGAGCAGAGAGATAGAGCACAGAGAGAGAGCATTACGAGAGAGACGGACGAAGAAGAAAGAGAGAGGACGAGAGACCGAGACGAGACGAGAGAGCTGGTGCAGGACAAGACGTGAGAAGCAGAGGAGAGGATGATTGGCATGCGTCGATCCATAAAGAGAATCCTGCAATTTTGAGAGAAAGGTGCCGGAGGGAGGAAGGTAAGAAAATTGGCGGAGGAATAAGGCAAAACGCGGATGACACGAGGCACATTTGGACAGACGAAACGAGAGCCAGTCGCAGAGATAGAGATTTAGAGAGAGAGAATGACGAGAGCGAGGAGTCGACGAGGGCGAGAGAGACGGAGAGAAGAACCGGAGAGAGAGAAAGAGTGCATGGCCTAGAAGCATCAGGAGCAATCAAAAGCCAACGATGCTGGAAACATATATACTTAGAAACTTGCCCGGGAGGGCAGAAACAGCGAGTAGGCTGATTATCGTCATGAGCAGAAATTAGAAAAAGAGAAAGCAAAGATGCAAGAACGATGACTGGTGAGACGAGGGCAGAGAGAAAGCAGAGAGAACGGAGAGGGAGATAGAGAATCGAGAAAGAAAGGAGGAACGAGAGAGGAGAAGACGAGAAGAGATATGGAAAACGACAGAAGAAAGATAATTCGAGCAAAGAAAGAAAGAGACAGCAGTTATTCTTCTTTACGCAATTCCTTTCCATGTCGGGGTCTAATAGAAGTTCAATCGGTCTTTCTGCGGTGTGTGTGTATGCTCGCTAGACTGCACTTTACCTTGTTGCAAACACTCGCTCTAAGCGCATGTCTGCAATTGACGAGCCATTTAAAAACCGCGACCACCGTTTAGAAAACGGCACAATTAGAAAACCGCAAGCAAAACACATTAGCGAAAAAACAGCTCGCCCAAACTTATTACTATTCCGCAGGCGCCGAGGATGTAACTCCGGAAGATGCGAAACGTAGCCTTAATCACCATTTCTACGCGGAAACCAAAAATAATTCGTTAAACCGCACCGGGAAAAACTTCGTGGGAAGGGCGTCACATGGGTTTTTCTTTAGGCTAGCAGAAGGAGCACCAACTCGCTGTCGTGAGTCCGGTATTATAATATTAATATATAGGTAATAATACATATATATAATATAGATATATATATATAGATATTATATATGTACGTAAAAAAGATAATGGTCAACAATATATAAATTCGGATACAGTATGCTCATAGCTATGTAAGAAGCTGGCCGTATGGATCTCTGCAATCTTTTTCTGCGCTACCTGCAAAGCGAGGATGCGTATTCCTGACAGGATTAACGATAGTGATTTGGCGAGCACTCTCCCGGGGAGGGACGGACCCGAGAGGAGGGCGGCAGGGCCCCGAACGAGAATAGCAACCTAACCACCCAGCTTCTCCTGCGTCCCCTTCATCCTGACCTAGTCTCCGTCCTCCTCTTCCTCCTCCACTACGACCTCCCCTCCACTTCCCCGATCCCCTCCTTCCTCCTCCCTTCAGAACTACTCCTCCCTCCTCTCCTCCCCCATCCTCGCTCCTAACTTCCCGGGGAGAACCTCGAGCCCGCTACCTCGCTCCAGCCTCCCCTCCTCTCCTCCTCCTCCTGCTTCCTCCCTCTTCCTCCGTCCTCACGCCTCGTCCTCCAGCTCCCCTCCTCTCCTCTTCCCCTTTCCTGTGCCCTCCTCCTCCTTCCCCGCCGCATGGGGACTGTCCTCACTATCCCGTGACTCCTCCCTGCCCCCTCCTGCTTCCCCTTCTCCTCCTCCTCCTCCTGCCTACCTCTATCCCTCGATAGAGTACCGTAGCAATTTCTTCCTCCTCCCTTTACCTCCTCCCTGAGAGACGAGACTTGTATCCCTGCGCACCGCTATCTCCTGACCCTCCGCCGACCTGACGCACTACCGTGACGAGACTCCTGACCCACTGACGCACAGCATGACGACTCCCCAGCTACCGATCGTTCCCCGTTCTCATGGCCTGCACTTGCCTCCTCCTCCTGCCATCCTGGACCGTCGAGGGAGAGCCTCCTCCTCCCTTCCTCCTCTTCCTCCCTCGGCTCTTGCACAAGACGACTCGCCATGAGCCTCTTTCCTATCCCGGCTTATTTTCTCTCGCACGCTCCTCTCCCTCCTCCTCCTGGACCTCCCGCTCTCCTCCCCTCTTCCCTCCCCTTCCTCCTCCTACCTCTTCTCGCCTCCCTCCCCGGCTCCTCCTCCTCCCCACCCAAGAGAAGAGTTTTCCATAGGAAAAGCTGCTGCACTCTTATCAGATCAGACAGGAGCCCGTGCTTCTCTAGCATCGGGCACGTATTCCGTCTTGAAAACCGTAAACAGCTGAGGGGGGGATTGCCCTCCAGCTAAGAGACTACAACCCTCGCATGTCACAAGTCAATCTTACGTTCATTACGCATGCCTGCGCACTCTGCTTGACCTTTGAAAATCAGATTAGCTGGGGTTGAGTCTCTGCATAGGATGACGACTCTACGGGGCCAACATTACGACTTCATGTGCGCTGAGGAATAACGGCATCAATACTTAGTTATTAAGTTTGTATTCCACAGTTTTCTTTACGTGGAACCTATGACCCTCGCCTACATGAAGAAATTAATATTTCCTTACCCCAAACCGCGTAACCGCCAACCCCAACCCCACCCCGACCCCAACCTAAGGCGCTAAACCCAACCGCAACCCCAACCACCCTGAATGTATCAATCACATAATGCGTATAATGGTATAATCTGATGAAATCATCATCCCTCCTTCGAACATCGAGTACAGAGATGATAGCGCTGTCTGTGTCACTGTGCAAACACAAGTTTAATACGCAACTGCTCGGATAAATACAACTCGAGGATTCGTCGGCTCGTAATGTATGTATGGTCAGGATTCCTACACGAAGTTGGGGGGGGGGGAGTCCTGCTTCGCTGCATGCATAGGGGAAACCCGCAGGCAAAGATTATAGGCTATACACACGTTTCCTTCTTCTTTCATATAATCCTGAATCAACATATTTTCGTCTTGATGATGATTTTGATTAAGGTTGATGTTCATACATCTACAGGTTTATATATCTCACTATATTAATTCGAATTGATATAAGTAGTGTAGTTAGATATATTTATTTAAAAACGCATATTTATTTTAATTACCTACCAGTGCAGTTATGGAAATACATAGTAGTACATTGTATAGTATAGTATACTATATAGTGAAGTATACTCTTTCTCTCGCTATACCTCTCGTTCTTTTTTCTTCTTCTTCTCTCTCCATCTCTCTGTCTCTTTGGTTTGTCTGACTTTCTCTCTCGCTCTCTCTCTCTCTCTCCCTCTCTCTTTTTACCCCTCTCTCTTTCTCTCTCTCTCCCTCGCTCTCCCCCTCTCTCTCTATATTTTTCCCCCCTCTCTCTCTCTCTCCTTCTTCGCGCGTGCTCTCTCTCAGCTCGTCAGTAACTTCCCAGACGACTTGAGGAGTGTGCGAGGGAGGGGGAGACAGAGGTTCATTGATGATTCCGTACGCGCTCGGAGTGCGCTCGCGGGTGGGAGGAAGGGGGAGGGAATTATTGATGATGATGTTATCATCATCATCATCATCATCATCACCACCATCATTATCATCACCATTATCATCATCATCATCAGCATCATCGTCGACGTCATCATCCTCATCATCATCATCATCATCATCATCATCATCATCATCATCATCATTATCATCGCCATCATCACCAATCGCCATTATCACCAATCGCCATCATCATCATCGTCGTCGTCGTCATCATCATTATTATCATTATCCTCGTCATCACCGTCATCATAACCATCGTCGTCATCATGATTGCTGTCGCCACGGTTAATGTAATGTTGGTATAAATCACATGTATAGTCGTCACCTATAACAATCCTATCCGTCTTAACCTCCTGCAACTACCTGTGTTCCCCCAGCTCCTTGACCATCGCTTTACAATCGCTCTAACAGAATCACTGAATCATTGGATAATCGAGTGTAACGAGTCCACTTAACAGCGACCATTTTTCATCAATGAATGCCACGCCGGAATGTTTATGATGTGTGTGTGTGTGTGTGTGTGTG
>NW_014578675.1:58954-60966 GCF_000485595.1 Priapulus caudatus
TTCTCTCTCTCTCTCTCCCTCTCTCTTTTCCCCCTCCCTCTTTCTCTCTCTCTCTCTCCCTCTCTCTCCCCCTCTCTCTCTATCTCTTTCCCACCCCTCTCTCTCTCTCCTTCTTCGCGCGCGCTCTTTCTCAGCTCGTCAGTAACTTCACAGACAACTTGAGGAGTGTGCGAGGGAGGGGGAGATAGAGGTTCATTGAGAATTCCGTACGCGCTCGGAGTGCGCTCGCGGGTGGGAGGAAGGGGGAGGGAATTATTGATGATGATGTTATCATCATCATCATCATCATCATCATCATCATCATCATCGTCGTCGTCGACGTCATCATCCTCATCATCATCATCATCATCATCATCATCATCATCATCATTATCATCGCCATCATCACCAATCGCCATTATTACCAAAGGTAAAGCGATGGTCAAGGAGATGGGGAACACAGGTAGTTAAGGGAGGTTTAGACGGATAAGGTTGTTATAGGTGACGACTATACATGTGATTTATACCGAAATTAGATTAACCGTGGCGACAGCAACCATGATGACGACGATGATGATGACGAATAAGACGACGATGGTTATGATGACGGTGATGACGATGATAATAATGATGACGACGACGACGATGATGATGATGGCGAAGAATCACTGACAGCGCTTAGAGAATTACAATCGCTCTAACAGAATCACTGAATCATTGGATAATCGAATGTAAGGAGTCCACTTAACAGCGACCATTTTTCATCAATGAATGTCACGCCGGATTGTTTACGATGTGTGTGTGTGTGTGTGTGTGTCACTGTGTGTGTGTGTGTGTGTGTGTGTGTGTGTGTGTGTGCGTGTGCGTGCGCGTGCGCGTGCGCGTGCGCGTGCGTGTGTGTGTGCTTGTGCGTGTGTACGTGTGTACGTGTGTACGTGTGTACGTGTGTGTGTGTGGGGGTGGGGGGTAGGTGTACTGGGGGAGACCACACATTACCACGCTATGGCTCGCGCGCAGCGGCCACGCTGGGTAATATCCCAGTAATCTACCTGCCAGTAATCTAGCTCCTTCATAAATCACACGTTTACCGCATTCTGGTTACCTATATGTTTCTACACGATACACCCGAATGCGCCCCTGTTTCGAAGCTGAGAAATGAAAGGAATTCATGGTTGACAGGGAATACGTGGTTGTTGACAAGGAATACGTGGTTGTTGACAAGGCATACATGGTTGTTGACAAGGCATACATGGTTGTTGACAAGGAATTTATGGTTGTTGATAGGGAATTCATGGTTGTTGACAGGGAATACATGGTTGTTGACAAGGAATACGTGGTTGTTGACAAGGAATACGTGGTTGTTGACAAGGAATACGTGGTTGTTGACAAGGAATACGTGGTTGTTGACAAGGAATACATGGTTGTTGACAGCGAATGACTGATAAGGAATCGATGGTTATTGGGAGCAAATGAGTCCAGGGTTGATGACAATGTATCAACTGCTGCTGGGATAGAATTTATGTCTCTTAGGAGAGAATGCATGATGATTATAATGGGACTACACGGTTATTTGATTCTGTGATGTATATAATACGCGTCTGGCAGGCAACCTCCGACCTTGCTATTATAATGGCGTTGTCTACGCGTGTGCTACGCGTGCTAGCGTAATCAAGTAAGTCGTATGCGCAAACTCATAAACAACAATTCAATCGGAAAAACGCGATATAATGACTAAAACGCCGATGAGTCGCTCACTGATGCGTTTCAGCTCGGTTTTCACAACGGACGAGTTTTTCACGACTTACAAAATCAGCCGAAGGCGTGACGTGAATCGAGCACACGTTCCAAAGTTGCAACAACGACAAAAAAGGTGTATTCGCTTTGTAATCGGCAAGCGCTCGCATGACGTCACGCTCGTTTCATTCACCCTAGTTTCACCCTCCATTCTCTTATCTTTCTCTCTCTCTCTCGCTCTCTTTCTTTCTTTCTTTCTTTCTTTCTCTCTCTCTCTCTCTCTTTTTTCTCTCTCTCTT
>NW_014578675.1:62128-62564 GCF_000485595.1 Priapulus caudatus
TATATATATATATACCCTAACCCTAATATATATATATACTGATATCTCTACTGATATATCGATCCATCCCTAGATGTATAAAACACGTACATCTCTACGAGACTCCATACACAATACCTATGCTCTAACTCTTGATATATGTAATGGTGCGGTTATGCACACATATACACGTACACGCACGTACGCACACACGCGCGCGCACGCACGTACACACACGCGCGCGCACGGACGTACACGCACACACACACACACACACACACATACACACACACGCGCGCGCGCACGCACGCACGCACGCGCGCGCGCACGTACACACACACACACACACACGCACGCACGCACGCACGCACGCACGCGCGCGCGCACGTAGACACACACACACACACACACACACACACACACACACACACACACACACACACACACTACTATATAT
>NW_014578676.1:0-3978 GCF_000485595.1 Priapulus caudatus
TGACCAAGCTATAATCAGCTAACATCGCCGTGTGTGTAGGGTGACATGGCTATAACCAGCTAACATCGCCGTGTGTGTAGGGTGACATGGCTATAACCAGCTAACATCGCCGTGTGTGTAGGGTGGCATGGCTAAAATTAGCTAACATCGCCGTGTGTGTAGGGTGACATGGCTATAATCAGCTAACATCGCCGTGTGTGTAGGGTGACATGACTATAACCGGCTAACATCGCCGTGTGTGTAGGGATATATGGCTATAATCAGCTAACATCGCCGTGTGTGTAGGGTGACATGGCTTTAATTAGCTAACATCGCCGTGTGTGTAGGGTGACATGGCTAAAATTAGCTAACATCGCCGTGTGTGTAGGGTGACATGGCTATAATCAGCTGATTCNGTCGGCGTTTGCGCCAGAATGCCAGTTTTCTCACCTTTTTCTTGTGGGTTTTAAGCAAACGCGCAGTGAAATGGGAGCAACTAGAGTTTATTTTGTCATAAGGTAGTGTGAATATGCATGACACGAAGTATTTGCTAGTCTAGTGCTAGAGAAATTAGCGTTTGGATGCGCATTGTGCGGCTTTAATAGTCCAGTTGCAGAATAGTGAACCAATAAATTTGTAATAGTTCAAGGTTTTTTTATTGATATGTATTCATATCCATGTCTGGAAGATTTTTAGCTTTGTTGGCACAGCGCCAACTTTGGGGAAAATGTTTAATTAGCTAACTTGCATAATTAACGTAGTCAAATACAAATTTTTTAACTAATAGGCCTAGACTCATGTGTGATAGCTTTTTTCTATATAAGGTTGACCCAAATCCATTTCTGATGTTTCTTTCGCGATTAATGATCAGGATAAATTTTTAAAGGCAAGGGTAAGGTCACTTCGGCTCAAAATTACCCTAATTTCACCTACAACGATAACTGACTGAAAATTATGTGTTGCTGTAAAGGCGTATTGAGTCCCCGTATTGATTGTTGATGATACTAATGATAATTATCATTGTTGATAAATTAAAATAATGCCTGGACCATATGGGGTCAAGGTTACCACATGGGGTCAAAATACAACTTTTTAACTAATGGACTTAGAATCATGTATGATAGCACTTTTCTACACAAGTTTGACTTAAGGAATCCATTTCTGATGTTATTTTCGCAATTAAAGATCACGTTTAACCTATAAGGTCAAGGTCAGGATCACTTTCGTTCAAAATTGACGAAATTTGCTTAATTTCCGAAAACCAAAATTGTCACGATCGGAACTGTCCCAATAATAATTGTAGATGATGGTAATGTTGCAAAGTAGTTATTATTATTATTTTTGATAAATTATAATAATATATGGACCATATGCGATCACGGTCTTGCATTAGAGGTCAAGGTCAAGTCACTCAAATTTATTAAGATTTATAACATTCACAATTGTTTATTTATATATTTTAAACACATATTTTTTAACTGAAATATACTCAACCCTATACATTTACTGCCTTATAAACATGACAGTCAGTAAAGCAACCGCAACAACAATACAACAAACAAACATTTTGTACGTGATTTGAACTCAGATGTTCTGTGAGTTCTTGTTCTGAAAATCAACCCTCCAGCTCATCGTCTTCTTGCTCCTCACTCCGATTCTTATAATCACACTCATGCTCGTCATCATTATCATCCGCCTCTTTCTTGGTGAATGGGTTGCAGCACGCATTACCGGCTGTGCAGAGACAGTAGTTTGTGCAGCTCAGTTTTTCACGGTGACAGCTACATTTAGCTTCTTTGCATGCCACCCCCATTGCTCGACAGCAACTGCTGATCACATTCATCAGAAGCGGTGGTCCGAGTGTGCCGCTATCAATGCAAGGACAAGGTATCCCATTCTTTATTTCCCAACCGTACTCTGAGATGGAGACATCTGGAAGACCCTGATGTTCGGCAGCCTTCCAAAGCAGCATCTGCAGGTGGGCACGACGCACATGGTGGTCGAGATTTCTGTCTGTTGGCGGCAGTGACATGATGCGCAGTGATTTCCCACGTTCACGAGTGTATAGATTGTAGCGAGCATGAGTCAAGGAGGTGCCTGCATGTTGTCCATACAATGCCGAAAAGAATTGCTGCCCAACTGCCATGAGGTTCGCATCAGTGGAACCCTCTTCACCCAACACGTTAAACAACCCCGGAAAGTCACCCGCCTGCAGTGTCTTCAGGACGGAAGCTTTTCCCTTGCCAAAAGGGTAGGAGACGGTGTCACAACCCGTTATTGCATGGGCTCCAAGCAGCTGTGAGCACACTGTGTCTCCCAAGATGGCGCATGTGGTGTTGATGTCAAGGACAACACCATCCAACTTCTCCATCTGGACAGTGACACGAGCCTGATCAAAATGCCACGTCCAGTAGACCAGCAGCACGAAGATGTCGGTGTCATCGCTGAGAACCCTCACTACCTGACGACCATCATCGGCGGCTTGAATCCGATAGCGGATAATGGTGACATCAGCTTCATCCTCCAAGAAGACACCATTATCCCTGCTCTCAACCATCACCCCATGGCCTAGGTCGAATGTGGTGAGAAGACGTGACAGGCCAAGCTTGTTGTGCGTATTCTTCATCACTGCCTCGCGATTTGGCAGCAGCGCTAATACACGCGATTCTTAATAGTCCAGTTGCAGAATAGCGAACCAATAAATTTTTAATAGTTCAAGGTTATTTTATTGATATGTATTCATATCCATGTTTGGAAGATTTTAAGCTTTGTTGACACAGCGCCAACTTCGGGGAAAATATTTAATTAGCTAATTTGCATAATTAATGTGGTCAAATACAATTTTTTAACTAATAGGCCTAGAATCATGTGTGATAGCTCTTTTCTATATAAGTTTGACCCGGTGAATCCATTTCTGATGTTACTTTCGCGATTAATGGTCAGGATCAACCTTTAAAGTCTAGGTCAATGTCACTTCGGCTCAAAATAACCCTAATTTCACCTACAACGATAACTGACTGAAAATTATGTGTTGCTGTGAAGGCGTATTGAGTCCCCGTATTGATTGTTGATGATAGTAATGATTATTATCATTGTTGATAAATTAAAATAATGCCTGGACCATATGGGGTCAAGGTTACCACATGGGGTCAAAATACAACTTTTTAACTAATGGACCTAGAATCATGTATGATAGCACTTTTCTACACAAGTTTGACTTAAGGAATCCATTTCTGATGTTATTTTCGCAATTAAAGGTCACGTTTAACCTATAAGATCAAGGTCAGGATCACTTTCGTTCAAAATTGACGAAATTTGCTTAATTTCTGAAAACCAAAATTGCCACCATTGGAACTGTCCCAATATTAATTGTGGATGATGGTAATGTTGCAAAGTAGTTATTATTATTATTTTGATAAATTATAATAATGTATGGACCATATGCGATCACGGTCTTGCATTAAAGGTCAAGGTCTAATCACTAAAATTTATTAAGATTTATAACATTCACAATTGTTTATTTATTCATTTTAAACACATATTTTTTAACTGAAATATACTCCACCCTATACATTTACTGCCTTATAAACATGACAGTCAGTAAAGCAACCGCAACAACAATACAACAAACATACATTTTGTGCGTGATTTGAACTCAGATGTTCTGTGAGTTCTTGTTCTGAAAATCAACCCTCCAGCTCATCGTCTTCTTGCTCCTCACTCCGATCCTCATAATCACACTCATGCTCGTCATCCTTCTCATCCACCTCTTTCTTGGTGAATGGGTTGCAGCACGCATCACCGGCTGTGCAGAGGCAGTAGTGTGTGCAGCTGAGTTTTTTACGGTGACAGCTACATTTAGCTTCTTTGCATGCCACCCCCATTGCTCGACAGCAACTGCTGATCACATTCATCAGAAGCGGTGGTCCGAGTGTGCCACTAACAATGCAAGGACAAGGTATCCCATTCTTTATTTCCCAACCGTACTCTGAGATGAAG
>NW_014578676.1:4754-6345 GCF_000485595.1 Priapulus caudatus
GTCGAATGTGGTGAGAAGACGTGACAGGCCAAGCTTGTTGTGCGTATTCTTCATCACTGCCTCGCGATTTGGCAGAAGGCAAATCTCGCTGCTGACCAACCATCAGAAGTCTTAGAAATATGGACTCCAGGTCAAAAACCACCTTGTTACCGATTTTGACACCTCTTTTTAGATGCTCCATAGTATTCACTGGCGTACTAAGCTTAGCATGGAATCCAGCTGGGAGTGCGTCACGGAAATCAGCTGCCATCTGCATGCCCAGTACTATGGACTCTGCTACGTTGACTACTGTCGGAGTCACTTGTCCATTACAGATGTTGTAGAGAACATCACTGTTCGTCTCTAGGGGGTGGGAACATTTGTCAAGGTCTGTAATGACGCGCTGCCGGTCATCTTCATCGAGTTTACATCTCTTCACACCTTTCTCCTTGTGTGGCATCTCACGGGAGCTGCTTGACAGGTTTGAAGAATAGCAATGGTCAAGCGTGCTAGAAACGTATGCGGATATTGGGAAGGAGTCGATCCATTCTGCCACTTGTGTTGGGGATAGCGTGATGCCCTTCAAGCCCCCTTTTCCTATCTTTATTGCCGTCTGCTCCCCGAACTGATCAGCCGAGACAGCGTTCCAGCTGCCTGTCTTGTGTCTACAGACAAATGCCCCGGAGATGAGTTTGTCCTAGGCACCAGCAGGCAGGAGCACTGACATCTCGAGGCAGTGCCAAGAGAGGTATCTTGCATAGTGGTGGTGGCCAGCGATAAAAAAAGTACGGCAATAGACGCTGGATGCGGAGCTGCTGCAGGAACCAATCTCCCTCCCTCTCAGAGCGGAGTAGCTGGTGGACGAGCAAGGTTGGGGTGATGAGGTTGTCCACCCAGTGTCGGCCAGTCGGGTACAGGCGTGCCTCTTCCAGGTACTCGCATATCTCCTCCCACGTCTTAGAGCCAGTCTGTAGGAAGGATTTCGGGAGAACGGGAGATACCATCCTGAATGCGCGTATAGCACGTACCCATGGTTTCCCCTCGAGCCATAATGCTGCTGACTCCCCCAAAGGCAGCACCAATCAGAGTCTCAAGGCCTGAGCCCCTCATCAAGTTGCCGATGCACCCACAGACATTTTCCACTATATGCATCACGCCAGGCCGCAGAATCAGGTTCTGAAATCTCTGTGAATCGCTCCATTTGATCTGCATCGCCTGGATGTACAACTGCATATCAGGCGACAGTTAAATGTAGGTCATACCAAGGTCTTGCAGTGATTTCATCATATAAACCACAGAAGTAAGCACCGTATCCGGGTGTGCAGGCGGTGCATTAATCAATGGCCCGAACAGGTAGGTTGATGGTTGATTCTTGACAATCTCAGTGACTGCCGGGCAAGCTGGCTATTGAAGCCAATACATTCCATGGGAGCAGTAAGTGGAGAAGGCTGGAACAGAGAGTTTAACCACTGCACATCCTTCTCCTCGGCACGATGCAGACTTTCCTGGGTATGAATCACTTCTTTAAAACTTGGCCGGCTAGTCACATGTGGGAGAGCAGGTGGGTGCACCTGTTTCTTAACAGTATAGTGCAATAGAGCCAATCCGGCAT
>NW_014578676.1:6355-12173 GCF_000485595.1 Priapulus caudatus
CCTCCACCGCTCCCCTCCCTCCACCGCTCCCCTCCCTCCACCGCTCCCCTTCCTCCACCGCTCCCCTCCCTCCACCGCTCCCCTCCTTTCTCCCTTCCTTTGCTATATTACCATCACTCTCCCCTCCTCTCCCTCCCCCGCTCCCCTCCCTTTTCCCCTTCCCTCGCTATATTACCTTCACTCACCCCTCCTCTTCCTCCACCGCTCCCTTCCCTCCACCGCTCCCTTCCTTTCTCCCCCTTCTTCCCTTCTTCCCTTTGCTCCGCTATATAACCATCACTCACGAGCAATTCTTCGAGGAAACCGTTTAACATCGAACGGCCAACCGTATCCCATTAAAATTAATAATAGATGCGGTCGCCAGATGGTGCTGATATCGGCTGAAAGCGGGAGGGAAGGGGCAGCACAGCAGGCTCACAAGATGGCGCGACCTTTGACCTTTCGCAAAAGGTCATTGTGCGCATGCGCGGGGAAATATTTTCCCCGTTTTGGGGTTTGATACCGAGTGTTGATGTCTCGTATATATATATATATATATAGCGTAGAATATTTCATTATCTATCTCTTTGTTGTCAGTCGCAGCCGTCTCTCTCGTTTTACTTCAACGTGCCATATATAGCTACAGATTGTTCGTATTTCCCCATGTGAAATGCTTTCATTTACTTTCCATATAGGCCCTATTACATATCATTAATTTGTAAGCTCGCGCCGCGATGAAAATCTCATATTCGAATTCAGAGATGATGTGATTAGGGACTATAATCTAATGTAGATCAGCAAATCAGTGATATGGTATGATATGCAGAAATAATTAAATTAAGCGCGAATAATTGCCTAGCAGAGCGAAACGGGCATTACACAGAATATAATATAGGCCCCTATATATTAAACTGCGAGGCTACGCCTACGATGACGACGCTATATATGGCGCAGGATAGCGTCGTCCTGGATAGCGCGAATAGTAGTATATCGAATGTTCAAGGTTATGTAAGAGTGTGTGTGTATATGTGTGTGTGTGTGTGTGTGTGTGTGTGTGTGTGTGTGTGTGTGTGTGTGTGTGTGTGTGTGTGTGTGTGTGTGTGTGTGTGTGTGTGTGTGTGTGTGTGTGTGTGTGTGTGTGTGTGTGTGTCGTGGTGTGGTGACAGTGCCGTGCGTGCGTGCAGGCGCGCGGTGTGTGGGTTGGGGAGAATTAGTTGCGTGCGTTGCGTGCGCGCGGCGTGTGTGTTGGGAAATAGTTGCGTGTGTGCGGGATTAAAATTCGTTTGTGTGCGGCGGGGTGGTTCAAAGGTGTGTAAGTGTTATGGCTTCATTCTTAAGTTGTGATAGCAGTATATATATATACTGGTTATTTATATATTATACCGCGTACATATATATATATATATATATATATATAAATATATATGTATTGGTAGCCAGGTATATCTCTACAGTCAATCACTATGCATGAGTAAGACGAGCGATTGCCACCAAATATTATATCACAATATTTGGCAAGTGTACGTGGCTGCTGCTGCTGCTGCTGCTACTGCTATTAGCTGCGCTGCCTGCTTGCTGCTGCTAACTGGCTGTTGCTGCTTGTTCTGCTAGACTGCTGTTGCTGTTGCTGCTCTGCTGTTGCTGTGCTGTTGGCTGTTGCTGTTGCTGCTGCTGCTGCTACTGCTACTGTGCTTGCTGCTGCGTGGTGCTGTTTTGGCTGGCTGTTGGCTGCTGTTGCTGCTGCGCTGGCTTTGCTGGCCTGTTGCTGCTTTCTGGCTGTGCGTCGTTTGCTTTTTTGCTTTCTGTTGCTGTTGCTGCTACTCGCTGCTGCTGTGCTGCTGCTAGCTGCTGCTCCGCTGCTGCTGCTGTTGTTCGCAGGCTGCTGTTGTTGCTGTTGCAAACTGCTCTACTGCTGCTGTTGCCTATTGTTGCTGCTGCCTGCTGTTGCTGCTGCTATTGCTGCTGCTGCTGTTGTCTACTTGCTGCTGCTGCTGGTGCTGAGCTCGCTGCTGTGCTGTTGCTGATGCTGGCCGGGATGCTGCTCTGGCTACTGCTGCGCCTGCGCCGCTGTTGCTGTGGGCTGTTTGCTGTGCTGCTGCTGCTGCCTGTTGCTTGGCTGCTACTGCTAATGCTGTAGTGCTAGCGCTATTGCGCTGCTGCTATTGCTGCTCGTGCTTGCTGCTGCTGCTCTGACTGCTGCTACTGCTGTCGCTGCTTGCTCGCTGCTCGCTGCTGCTGCTGGCTGCTGCTGTTCGTTTGTTGCTGTTTGTTGCTGCTAGTGCTTGCTGCTGCCTGTTGCTGCTGCTATTGCGCTGCTGGCTGTTGTTCTTGCTTGCTGCCTCGCTGCTGTGCTGCTGCTCCTGCTGTTGCTGATGCGCTGATAGCGTGATGCTGCTGCTGATAGCGCTCGCTGCGCTGCGCTGTTGCTGTTGCTGTTGCTTGTGCTGCTGCCTGCTGCTGTTGCTGCGCTACTGCTACTGGCTGTTGCTGCTGGGTATTGCGTGCTGCCTGGCTATTCGGCTGTGCTGCTGCGCTGCTGCTACTGCTGCTACTGCTTGCTTGCTGCTGCTGTTACTGCTGTCTGCTGCTGCGGCTGTTGATGTTGCTGTTGCTGTTGCTTGCTGGCTGCTGCGGTAGCTGCCTGCTGCGCGGTAGCTGCTGCCTGGCTGCTACCTTTACTGCTGTGCTGCTTGCTGCTATTGCTGCTGCTGCTGCTATTGCTGCTGCTGCTGCTGCTGGTTCTACTGCTGCTACTGGCTACTGCTGCTGCTGCTGTGCTGTTGGCATGTTGTTGCTGCGGTTGCCGCTGCGCTACTGCTGTTGCGGCTGCTGCCTGTTGTTGCTTCGCTGCTGCTGCGCTGCTTGCTGCTGAGTGTGCTGTTGCTGCTGCTGGCTGCTGATGTTACTGCTGGGCTGTTGCTGCTGCTGCTGCTCGTTTGTTGTTGGCTGCTGCTGCTGACTGTTTGCTGCTGGCTGCTGTTGCTGTTGCTGCGCTGCTACTAAATGCTACAACTGCTGCTGCTTCTGTCTGTTGCTGTTGCGGCTGCTGTTACTATTTGGCTACTAATTGTTGTGTATTACTCGCTGTTGCGCGCTGCCGCTATGAAGTACAACTACTATCGCTTGTTATTGTTGTTTTTTTTTGGCTGCTCTGTTCATGCCGCTTCTGTTGCTGTTCTAGCTGGCCTCTTCTGTTGTTGGCTGCCGTCTGCATACTAAACCTGGCTCTTATAAGCTGAGGTGTGGCGTGTGAGGGACCGCGACACACAGCAGTACACAGTAGTAGCAGCAGCAGGCAACAACACAGTAGCAGTAAGTAGTAGTTAAGTAGCAGCAGCAGTAGGCAGCAGCAGTAGCAGCCAAGCGTGTACAGGCATAAGTGATAGTAGTAGTGAGCCAGCAGCGCACTAGAGCACAGTAGGCAGCGTAGTAATAGTACAGCCAGTAGCAGTAGGCATAGAGTGCAGCAAGCAGGCACGCAGCACAGCAACAACAAGCAACACAACAACAACAACAACAACGAACAACAACAACAACAGGCAACAGCAACAGCAGCAGGCAGCAGCATAGAACATCAACAGGCAGCAGGCAGCAGCACGCTGCAGCAGCACAGCGTAACAATACTTATACTAGATTGTTATAAGAATGAGGTGTAGGACTGAGCGAGTTCATGACATACAGTAGTAAGCAGGCAGGCAGCAGCAGCAGCAGCTGCAGCAGCAGCAGTAGCAGCAGCAGTAACAATACTATACTAGATTGTTATAAGATGAGGTGTAGCGACTGAGCGAGTTCATGGACATACAGTAGTAGCAGCAGCAGGAGCAGCAGCACAGCAGCAGCAAGCTCAGCAGTCAGGTAACAATATGATACTAATTGTTATAAGATGAGGTGTAGCGACTGAGGCGAGTTCCATGGACCATACAGTAGTACAGCAGGCAGTAGACACGCGTCAATATATCTCCCCCCGGGGAGCTGTCGCCATGTTGTAATCAGATTGCGCCCTCCTGATGTAATCGTTATCACGAGAAACCGAAGGCAGGAGGAGCAAGGAGGAGGAGAAGGAGGAGGAGAGAGGAAGGGACGAGAGCGAGATAAGAATAAGAGAAGAGAGAAAGCGAATAGAATGAGGAAGGGGGAGATAAGAGGGAGATAAGAAGTGTGTGTGTGTGTGTGTGTGTGCGCAGTGCGTGGCGTGCGTGCATTGTGTTGCGTGGCGTGCCCTGCGTGCGTGTCGTGCGTGGCGTGGGTGCGTGCGTGCGTGGATGGCGCTGCGTGCGTGCTTGGTGTGTGCGTGCGTCCTGCGTGTGTTCGTGTGCGTCGTGCGTGCGTGGCGTGTGTGCGGTTTCAGTAGCGTGCGTGCGCGTGGCACGGTGTGCGCGCGGCGTGTATGTGGTGTGCGCGTGGGGTGGCGTGCAATGTGCGTGCGTGTGCGTGCTGCGTGCGTGCGTGCGTGTGCGTACACGGGCATTTACTCCACGATGACTGATACGTGAATAATTGAGTGTATGCTGTGAATATGACAGAGGCGAGAGGAATGCTATGCTATGCAGGCACCGAGAGAAACAATCCGTCGAAAGATGAGAGAGAGAGGAGAGAGAGAGAGGAGAGAGAGAGAGACGGGGGAAGAGAAAGGAGAGAGAGAGAGAGAGAGAGAGAGAGGAGAGGAGAAGAGCGAGAGAGAGACGGGAGAGAGATAGAGAGAGAGAGCGAAGTGCTAGAAGAGAGAGAGAGAGTTGGGAGAGAAAGAGAGAGAGAGTGGGAGAGAAGAGAGGGAGCAGAGGAAGGGAGAGAGGAGGGAGACAGACAGACAGGGAGAGTAAGGGGGCGAAAGAACGGGAGAAAGAAAAAGAATGAGATAGACGAAAGAGAGCAAGAGAAGATGAAAGGGGTTGTGGAGAGAGAGAGAGAGAAGAGAGAGAGAGACGAGAGGAGAGAGAGAGAGAGCAGAGAGAGAGGAGAGAGAGAGAGAGAGAGAGAGAAGACGAGGTCCTAGCAGCATGCCTGTTGATATATAGAGAAGAATGAAAGTTCATGCATGCGATCTGAAGGGGGCTAACTAAGAAGGTCAGCAGCTGAAACAAAGTAGACAGATAAATAGATAGATATAGATAGATAATAGAATAGATAAAAAATAATAAATAGATAGATAGATAGATAGATAGATAGATAGATAAATAGATATGATAAATAGATAGATGAATGGATAGATAGATTAGATAGTTAGTTAGATAGAAAAAAAAAAAAAAAAAAAAAAAAAAAAAAAAAAAAAAAAAAAAAAAAAAAAAAAAAAAAAAAAAAAGAAAAAAAAAAAAAAAAAAAAAAAAAAAAAAGATAGATAGATAGATAGATAGATAGTATAGATTAGATGAGATAGATAGATAGAATAGATAGATTGATAGATATGATGAGGATACCGAGATAGATAATAAAATAGATCAGATAGATAAGATAGATAGATAGATAGATAGATCGATAGATAGATTAAATAAATAGATAAATAAATGAGATAGATAGATAGATAGATAGATAGATAGGATACGATAGTAGATAGATAGATATATAGATAAGAGATATCTATATATATAGATAGATAGATAGATAAATAGATAGATAGATAGATAGATGAATGGATAGATATATAGATAGTTAGTTAGATAGATAGATAGATAGATAGATAGATTAGATAGATAGATAGATAAAGATAAGATAGCATAGATAGATAGATACGAATAGATATATAGATAATAGATTAGATAGATAGATAGATAGATAGATAGATAGATCGGATAGATAGATAGATAGATAGATGAGATAGATAGATAAGATAGATAGATAACTC
>NW_014578676.1:12198-13325 GCF_000485595.1 Priapulus caudatus
ATCAATACGGGGACTCAATACACCCTCACAGCAACACATAATTTTCAGTCAGTTACCGTTGTAGGTGAAATTAGGGTAATTTTGAGCCGAAGTGCCCTTGACCTTGACTTTATAGGTTGATCCTGACCTTTAATTGCGAAAGTAACATAAAAAAATGGATTCAATGGGTCAAACTTATACAGAAAAGAGCTATCACTCATGATTCTAGGCCTATTAGTTAAAAAGTTGTGTTTGGCCTCGTTAATTATGCAAATTGGCTAATTAAAAAATTTCCCCAATGTTGGCGCTGTGCCAACAAAGCTGAAAATCTTTCAGACATGGATATGAATACATATCAATAAAAAAACCTTTAACTATTAAAAATTTCTTGGCTCACTATTGAAAGGACTAAGGCCCGCAACTAAACTAACCAGGCCCATTCATAGCAATACATCGGGCAATGAAATAAATATGAATAATAAATAAGTTGTTTTGAAATGTTGCATGAATATGATGGAAATATAAATATCAAAATCCATGTTAGCACGTGTTTCAGTGCGTGTTTGTATTATACAGCAAGGATGTAGAACGATATAATTTAGTACAACTATTTTTATTCCCATTAATGCTCAGCCGCCATGATGCAATCCTCATTCTCTTTACCACTACAGATGGCAGCACCAGATGGTGTATTACCAGATCTGAGATTGTTACAACCCCCCCCCCCTTTGAGAAGTTAGAACTCCTGGTGCTGTCATTTACAAACATTTAAGGTATCAATGTCCCAAGTCCTTTAATCGTAATCATCAAATCGCGAGGGTGGCTTTACAGTCCTTCCAGACCGAGTTGTGTACACGGTGTCCTTCATATGACTGTTCACATTGGTGTCCGGAGTCTCGATCGGAGCATGCAACTGAGAAGCTCCACCGCAGGCAATGTTTGGTGCTGTGTCTGGGACATTTTCCGGATCGATGTTATCCGATGGATCGCCATGCGTTTCGCCAGTCTTTAACAGATGTCGCCGGTTGCGTCTATACTGTTGACCGGAGTGTGTGACGACGTTGTATGAACGAGGTTGTGACGCTTCACTGTTTACGGTAGCAGGAATCCACCTTTTCCCACTTCTAATTCGCACATCTTCTCCCTCT
>NW_014578676.1:13755-22060 GCF_000485595.1 Priapulus caudatus
CCCAAATATTGGCAGCAATCTCTCGCTGCTGACTAACCATCAGAAGTCTTAGAACTATGAACTCCATGTCAAAAACCACCTTGTCACCGATTTTGACACCTCTTTTTAGATGCTCCATAGTATTCACTGGCGTACTAAGCTTAGCATGGAATCCAGCTGGGAGTGAGTTACGGAAATCAGCGGCCATCTGCATGCCCAGTTCTAAGGACTCTGCTACGTTGACCACTGTCGGAGCCACATGTCCATTACAGATGGTGTAAAGAACATCACTGAGCGTCTCCAGGGGGTGGGAACTTTTGCCAAGGTATGTAATGACGCGCTGCCGGTCATCTTCATCGAGTTTACATCTCTTCACACCTTCCTCTTTGTGTGGCATCTCACGGGAGCTGCTTGACATGTTTGAAGAATAGCAATGGTCAAGCGTGCTAGAAACGTATGCGGATATTGTGAAGGAGTCGATCCATTCTGCCACTTGTGTTGGGGATAGCGTGATGCCCTTCAAGCCCCCTTTTCCTATCTTTATTGCCGTCTGCTCCCCGAACTGATCAGCCGAGACAGCGTTCCCGCTGCCTGCCTTGTGTCTACAGACAAATGCCCCGGAGATGAGTTTGTCCTTGGCACCAGCAGGCAGGAGCACTGACATCTCGAGGCAGTGCCAAGAGAGGTAGCTTGCATAGTGGTGGTGGCCAGCGATAAAAAAGTACGGCAATAGACGCTGGATGCAGAGCTGCTGCAGAAACCAATCTCCCTCCTTCTCAGAGCGAAGTAGCTGGTGGACGAGCAAGGTTGGGGTGATGAGGTTGTCCACCCAATGTCGGCCAGTCGGGTACAGGCGTGCCTCCTCCAGGTACTCGCATATCTCCTCCCACGTCTTAGAGCCAGTCTGTAAGAAGGATTTCGGAAGAACGGAAGATACCATCCTGAATGCGCGTATAGCACGTACACATGGTTTCTCTTGAGCCATGATGCTGCTGACTCCCCTAAAGGCAGCACCAATCAGAGTCTCAAGACCTGAGCCCCTCATCAAGTTGCCGATGCACCCACAGACATTTTGCACTATGTGCATCACGCCAGGCCGCAGAATCAGGTTCTGAAATCTCTGTGAATCGCTCCATTTGATCTGCATCGCCTGGATGTACAACTGCATATCAGGCGACAGTTGAATGTAGGTCATACCAAGGTCTTGCAGTGATTTCATCATATAAACCACAGAAGTAAGCACCGTATCCGGGTGTGCAGGCGGTGCATTAATCAATGGCCCGAACAGGTAGGTTGATGGTTGATTCTTGAAAAAATCTCAGTTGACTGCCGGGCAAGCTGGCTATTAAAGCCACTCCATTCCATGGGAGCAGTAAGTGCGGAAGGCTGGAACAGAGAGTTTAACCACTGCACATCCTTCTCCTCGGCACGATGCAGACTTTCCTGGGTATGAATCACTTCTTTAAAACTTGGCCGGCTAGTCACATGTGGGAGAGCAGGTGGGTGCAGCTGTTTCTTACCAGTATAGTGCAATAGAGCCAATCCGGCATCACCTGCTTCAGGAGTCGAGGGTGAAGCTGCAGCTTTTCGAAGACGGGGTATTCAGTGTTGATATGCTTGGCCGCGCACAATCCCTCATCATGATACCACATGGATGAGATTGCTGAAATTCGTGTGCCATGGCATGTGTGTCCCTCCGTCCATTGGGGGTGTAGATGTGTAGGTCGAGGTTGTCCATCCATCCAAATATGACACCCACCCTCTTCTCCAGCCCCATAGCCTGATGTAGCTCCACACTGTTGGTCCGCCCAAATGCTGCAGCGCTTTTACGGAAACGCAGCACTTCATCATATGATGTTACATAGCCGTGATGCGACAATTCTTTTATTAATTCTGAGCTTCCGTGCATGTGATGGATCTTGACAGCTAGACCCAAAGTGGTCTGGTTGTGGCAGCCAGTGATGTGACTTAATTTTTTGGATCGACTGGGCCAGGCTGAGGGACTGCTTAGTTATCTCATTATTTGACACAAGTGCTGATACGAAACGCAGTAGAGTATGGCTGGTTTGGCTAATGGTGTTGCTATGGGTGAAGTTATCAAGATCGTAGAAGAGGTTGTTCGATTTCGTTACTTCCAGTGCCTCTTTCTGCACCTGGCGGATAACCACGTCGACCTCACTCTCCTCTTTATCTGCGCCGGCCTTTTCAAGCTTTATTATTCTGCCAACAGCCTCCTTGAATCCAACGAGTGAGCAACAGCCATCAGAACGACTGACAGTTATATCTTAAGCCAGGTATTTGTTAAGTTTTGCGATCATTTGTTTGAGCGAGAGTGTGCCGTCATAACCAGAATACATGTCATAAAGTTCGATACAGGATTTTAGAGCAGCATCATCTACAGCATTGCTGGGAGAGAAATAAACATGCTTGGGAATAGTCATGAATGCGTCATAGCAGCGCTTATGATATTGGGCATCCTGTGCTGGAAGACCACTCTCTTCGCCAATATTCTGTCGAAACCCTCCTCCCTAGCTCATCGTTCCTATGCTGGGCAACTTCAAGTACAGTATCCCTGAAAGTCTGCACATCAGGTCGTTCATGCGTTTCACACTGGCGCACCTTGTCTCACCGATCAAGATTGCGCTCATCATATGGGATACACTTTTCATTACAGAAGAAACAGTGTTCGTTGAAGTTAAAACGAGAGCCACGTACTAGGGTTTGGGATCTGCGAGCACGCGCTAAATCAGGCCCTTCCTAATGAAAATGTCCATCAATAAACTTCCTTTTGTACTTCGGGGAAGTATAAGTACAGTAACAACTTTTATGAAGTTCAACTGATGGCGCTATATTGTTCAACAAGGTTTCAAGTTAAGATAGAAACTCACTGTACCCTGTCTCCCCTGCTAGCGTTATGAGCTTGTTGATGACAATCTACTTGAAAGCCTGTATCTCACCCCTGGTTGCTCCACAGTTCGGGATTAAACACGCCATGACGATGAAGGTGACATGGTCGTGTGCTCATGTGGAAATGGTCTGAAGTCGCATTAGATTTTTCTGGAGCCAGGAGCCATTGTTTTTCTTCTAGAAGCTTCAGGCTAACAATTTATTTCTTGGTATATTCGTGCTAGATATTCCTGGAACCATGCACTTTAGTTTTTCTTCTAGAAGTTTCAGGCTAACAATTTATTTCTTGGTATATTTATGTTAGATATTCCTGGAACCATGAGTCATTGTTTTTTTTCTAAAAGTGTCTAGACTTATGATGTGTACATGAATCTAGAACAGCCAATACAATATAACCGAGGCCGTTTGTAAGCTCGGGGCTTTTCTGTTGTATTAAGTAGGAGTTAAGCGGTGGAGTGAAGCACGATTGGAAAGATTCAGGAGAATCTTTGTGGCTTGGTTACAGATGTTGTGATGCGTTACTCTGTGATCAGAATGGCTATTGTGACAGAATTAATTGGCTAAACGATATCCCGTGCCTCTCATCTTGTGGTCTATGATAACGCTCTATCACATATTTGTACCTGAAAATGGTCATTATGGTAGCAATTTTGGTTTTCGGAAATTAAGCGAATTTCGAAGTGATCCTGACCTTTACCTTATAGGTTAAACGTGATATTTAATTGCGAAAATAACATCAGAAGTGGATTCCTTGAGTCAAACTTGTGTAGAAAAGTGCTATCACACATGATTCTATGTGTATTACTTAAAAAGTTGTATTTTGACCCCATTTGGTCCCCTTGACTCCATATGGTCCAGGCATTATTTTAATTTATCAACAATGATAATAATCATTACTATCATCAACAATCAATACGGGGACTCAATACACATTCACAGCAACACATAATTTTTAGTCAGTTACCGTTGTAGGTGAAATTAGGGTAATTTTGAGCCGAAGTGCCCTTGACCTTGACTTTATAGGTTGATCCTGACCTTTAATCGCGAAAGTAACATCAAAAATGGATTCACTGGGTCAAACTTATATAGAAAAGAGCTATCACTCATGATTCTAGGCCTATTAGTTAAAAAGTTGTGTTTGGCCACGTTAATCATGCAAATTGGCTAATTAAAAAATTTCCCCAATGTTGGCGCTGTGCCAACAAAGCTAAAAATCTTCCAGACATGGATATAAATACATATCAATAAAAAAACCTTTAACTATTAAAAATTTCTTGGCTCACTATTGAAAGGACTAAGGCCCGCAACTAAACTAACCAGGCCTATTCATAGCAATACATGGGGCAATGTAAAATATGAATAATAAATAAGTTGTTTTGAAATGTTGCATGAATATGATGGAAATATAAATGTCAAAATTCATGTTAGCACGAAGCGCATGCCTGCATGAAATTATTAAAATTACGTTCGTAGACGAATTCAGTTCTGAATAGCTAATTGGTATCATTCATTACAAGCCGTGACCATTTATTTCATAAGCCTATAATAAGAGTATGATGTGTTAGTGTGTTTGCATGTAACAAGATTGTATGCATTACGCATTTTTATTTCGCAGGCATTTGTAATACGCGACTACTGGCTGTGCTTGGTTTCCAGTATCTTGTTTGAGGCGGTGGAGTATGCACTGGAGCACCAGCTACCGCACTTCAGCGAATGCTGGTGGGATCATGTTAGTGCTAACCTAGCGCCCATATCTGTATAGCCATCGCCACCAGCGTTCTATCTAGCTGCCACCTTCTCACCTACAACAGCAGACAGAGTCGATGACGCCATTTCTGGCATCATGGACAATTTGTAGTCAATTTTCTTAGTTTTATGTTTCGCTTTACGTCGGCATCGTGTGCCTCGGTGCCATGCCGACCACCATCATATTATGGCACTTTATTTATTTTATTATGGGGTATAATATACAACAGTAAGCCTCCGCAAATTGTTCACCAATGTTGCACTATTTGGTTCATAGAAAAGGAATATTTTTTGCATTTTTCCGGTAAAATTCGGCACTAGAGTGCACTAATTTGCAATATGCACGCAAGTTAGATGCCGCGTGGACGTCTAGAAAGCATTAGCAGTAAGATTGGTCTTGTCGTGGAATTGTACCTTTCCAGCAAATGGCGTAGCCATGGTGACCGGTCGGCCCTTTTTGTGTTTGAAACGGGATCATACTACTCTGTAGAAATACGCATCATAGAGCCTGCAACAGCTTAGAGCGGAGTATAGAGCTTGAATCCGTGGTTATTTAACATGAATATAGTGTATGTTGTGTATGCGACGAAACAGTGTGAGTATTTTTAATTAATTTCTGTTCGATGCTCATTCAGGCGTGCTGCCTATGCATGGACGCATTCTACTATTGTACACATAATTTTTAGTCAGTTACCGTTGTAGGTGAAATTAGGGTAATTTTGAGCCGAAGTGCCCTTGACCTTGACTTTATTTATATATTAATGCCTGTTGTTGGGGGCACTATGCTCTCATAGTGTTGCTGAGGGAAGGTAAAGTGCCCAAGCGGTAGCGAGGGCACTATTCCTTCCCAAAGCAACACTATGACAGCATAGTGCCCCCAACAACAGGCATTAATGTTTTTAGTGCATCACATTACTTTGCAATCTACTTGGCAAATATGAAGTGAATAAGACAAAGTTTCTTAAACGAACAATTTTAATTTGCATTAAACTGTCTACGTCACGAATTTCTAGCACCAGCAAGTAGTATATTTGTGTGTTATTTGTACAAAATAAAATGTATGAAAATACATTAGTGTTTTTGTTTACTTTTCATGCTTATATACCTACTTTATATTCCCTAATTTGCCGGTGCATTCGATGTAACAAAACGCTAGACACAAACACAACCGCCATTAATTCGAAACTCTTGCGTGGCGCCCAGACGCAGGAGATTCGTGACGTTACAATGCGTTATAATAACAATGCGTCGCGCAAGCAATAGTGCCCGCTCAAGCGGGCACTATTGCTTCATAGTACCTGCGACGTTATCCAATGAGATTTCAACGATTTATTACGTCATGCACTAAAGGTTGATCCTGACCTTTAATCGCGAAAGTAACATCAAAAATGGATTCACTGGGTCAAACTTATACTAAAAAGAGCTATCACTCATGATTCTAGGCCTATTAGTTAAAAAGTTGTGTTTGGCCACGTTAATCATGCAAATTGGCTAATTAAAAAATTTCCCCAATGTTGGCGCTGTGCCAACAAAGCTAAAAAATCTTCCAGGCATGGATATGAATACATATCAATAAAAAAACCTTAAACTATCTTGGTTCACTATTGAAAGGATAAGGTCCGCAACTAGACTATAAAGCCTTCCTAGTTGGTCAATTTCAAGATTAGAGTTTCTTGATTTAAAATTTCACAACAAAGTATTTAGCATAAGGTAAAGACGTAAAGCATAAGATGTGAAGTTGAATCGATTACGGCTGGGTCTGGCATCGTGGGCGGCGCCTAACTGCGTGTAATTTGCCTTCACTCACTTATACCGTGTTCTGGCCATGGTGGACTAGAGGATCTAAAGCTATAGATTTTGCACGCAAAACAATTGAGAGATATAGCCACGCCGCTCCCTGGAATGTTGTTGCTAGGCTGGCAGAGCTAGACCAGATGGTACGTGTTTATTTCACGAGTGCGCGCTAAATATTTTATCTTTGGCGCACTTCTTTACTTAGGATGGCTTCTTTCGCTACGCTGATTGGCTGAAACTTCCTGTCAGTCACTTCAGTAAGATATTCGGGCCGCCACTTACTAGAGTACCTCCATAAAGAGAGTAGCGACAACTTCAGCACAGCCGCCATGTTTTAACTAATGGACCGCGCGCGCGGCCGCGGATACTAGTTATACTAGTTTAAAATTAGGTCTTGCGTTTTTACTTTCTGCATTAACACAAACATTGCACAATATCCCAAATTAGCACAATCATATTTATAAATGTTTCTATAAACAGAAAGGCACCTGTGAATTGAAGTACGATGTTATTGAAAAAAAATATAGATGAAAAACCTAGACGTTCAGATCGGGCAGCCGTTATCTTTGTATTTCTACTATTAGACGGGTCCGCGCTCGACAGTTCCACGTACGCGACGTCAGTGTAATGCGAGTGGAACTGTCGAGCGCGGACCAGTCTATCTGCTCGCTGCCTCCGGCAACTGTACGCGGGCTATAGCACTAGAGCTATAGCCTCTAGTACTAGTACAGGCCCGTAGCCAGAGGCTGGTCTGGCTAATGGTGTTGCTATGGGTGAAGTTATCAAGATCGTAGAAGAGGTTGTTCGATTTCGTTACTTCCAGTGCCTCTTTCTGCACCTGGCGGATAACCACGTCGACCTCACTCTCCTCTTTATCTGCGCCGGCCTTTTCAAGCTTTATTATTCTGCTAACAGCCTCGTTGAATTCGACAAGTGAGCAACAGCCATCAGAACGACTAACAGTTATATCTTGAGCCAGTTATTTGTTAAGTTTTGCGATCATTTGTTTGAGCGAGAGTGTGCCGTCATAACCAGAATACCTGTCATAAAGTGCTTGTAATTATACAGTCGGTTTGGCTTGGCATACTTAGCATCGATACAGGATTTTAGGGCAGCATCATCTACAGCATTGCAGGGAGAGAAATCAACATGCTTGGGAATAGTCATGAATGCGTCATAGCAGCGCTTCTGATATTGGGCATCCTGTGCTGGAAGATCACTCTCCTCGCCAATATTCTGTAGAACCCTCCTCCCTAGCTCATCGTTCCTATGCTGGGCAACTTCAACTACAGTATCCCTGAAAGTCTGCACATCAGGTCGTTCATGCGTTTCACACTGGCGCACCTTGTCTCACCGATCAGGATGGCGCTCATCATATGGGATACACTTTTCATTACAGAAGAAACAGTGTTCCTTGAAGTTAAAACGAGAGCCACACACTAGGGTTTGGGATCTGCGAACCCGCGCTAAAGCAGGCCCTTCCTCATAAAAATGTCCATCAATAAACTTCCTTTTGTACTTCGGGGAAGTATAAGTACAGTAACAACTTTTAAGAAGTTCAACTGATGGCTCTATATTGTTCAGCAAGGTTTCAAGTTGAGATAGAAACTCACTGTGCCCTCTCTTCCCTGCTAGCGTTATGAGCTTGTTGATGGCATTCTATTTGAAAGCTTGTATCTCACCCCTGGTTGCTCCACAGTTCGGGATTAAACACGCTATGACGATGAAGGTGACATGGTCGTGTGCTCATGTGGAAATGGTCTGAAGTCGCATTAGATTTTTCTGGAGCCAGGAGCCATTGTTTTTCTTCTAGAAGTTTCAGGCTAACAATTTATTTCTTGGTATATTCGTGCTAGATATTCCTGGAACCATGCACTTT
>NW_014578676.1:24204-33302 GCF_000485595.1 Priapulus caudatus
AGATAGATAGATAGATAGATAGATAGATAGATAGATAAATAGATATATAGAGAGAGAGATAGAGAGAGAGAGAGAGAGAGAGAGAGAGAGAGCAGCACGCACGCACGCACGCACGATCAGAGACGCACAACCACAATACACTTGTACTGCAAATACGACTACTGCAGCATAACAGACGGAATGCCGCTGGCAAAAAGGTCAATTAATACTAGTGAGATTGATGCGGCGTAGGTAAGCCAGTCTGCTGGCTACACGTTAATGCCAGCTGCCACTAGAGACTGATAATCGGTTCAGCACCTTATATAGAGCGCATCATAGCGACGTATGCAGGTCGTCCGGTCGCAGACGAGGGCATGGCAGAAACATAGCGCGGGAGGGGAAGATAGAAGGTTGAAGGATGGGAGGAGGGTGAAGATATTGGGTGGGGGGAGATGTGGAGGTTAAGATGGGGAGGATGAGGATAGGGAGGATGAGGATAGGGAGGATGAGGATAGGGAGGATGAGGATAAGGAGGATGAAGATAGGGAGGATGAGGAGGATGAGGATAGGGAGGATAAGGATAAGGAGGATGAGGATAGGGCACCGCGCTGAAGGATAGGGGATGAGGGACTCGGGAGATGGGCAGGATCCTCGAGGCGGATAGGATCGAGTGGATAGGGAAGGATGAAGATAGGGAGAATGTGATGGTATAAGGTGAGGATGAGGATAGGGAGGATGAGGATAGGGAGGATGAGGATGGGAGGATGGGAGGATGAGGAGGATGAGGATGAGGATAGGGAGGATGAAGATAGGGAGGATGATGATAAGGCGAGGATGAGGATGGAGGGATGAGGGAGTGAAAGGTGTTAGGATGATAGTATAGGGAGGATGAGTATGAACAGGAAGGGAGTGAAGGATAGCGATGGATAAGAGTTTTTATGGGAGGATGAAAGATAGGCGAGGATGAGCGATAGGAGGATGATGGAGGGATGAGGATAGGAGGATGGGGATATAACCGGGAGCAGTGGGGAATAGGGGAGGATGAGAATAGTGCCGAGGGATTCGGGAAGATACCGCCAGCGAGGGATATTGAGGATAGCGGGCGAGGATTAGGATAGGGAGGATGAGGAAGATGAGGATAGGGGATGGGATAGGCGATATGGGAGGATCGGCGATAGGGAGGATGGAGAGACTAGGGAGGATGGGATTAGGCGAGGATGAAGATAGGGAGGATGAGGATAGGAAGAGGATAAGGAGATGCAGCGGGATAAGGGAGGCGGGAGCATGATGGATTAGGGAGGTTATGAGGATAAGGGATGAGGTATGAGGGAAGTAGGGGAGGTCGTATCGAGGATGGAGGGAAGGGATGCAAGGATAGGGAAGGATGGGGTGGAGTATAGGGGATTGAGGATAGGAGGATGAGAATAGGGAGGGGATGGCGATAGGGAGGCGGATGAGGATACGGAGGTGGAGGAATAGGGAGGACTGCGATACGGGGAGGAGTGGGGGATGAAGAGGGGAGGGATTGGAGGATAGTAGAGGATAGTCGGAGGATAGGGAGAGAGATGAGGGAAGAGTGAGATAGGGACGACGGTGGATAGGGAAGATGAGGAGTAGGGAGGTATGAGGATAGGGAGGACATGAGGATAGGGAGGATGAGTAAGGAGATGAGGAATAGGGAGGATGAATGATAGAGAGGATGAGAGTAGGGAGGATGAGAGGGAGGATGGGGCAATAGGGAGGATGAGAAATAGGGAGGATGGGGAATATGGGAGGAATGAGGATGAGGAGGATGAGGATAGGGAGGCGATGAGCGAAAAAAGATGGAAGGATAGGGAAGGATGAGGCTAGGAGAGAAAGATGAGGAAGGGAGGATGGAGGAATGTAGCGGGAGGGATGCGGGATCGGGAGGATGAGGATTAGGGAGGATGAGGAATAGCGGAGGATGGGGATAGGGAGGGATGAGGAATAGGGGAGGAGTGAGGATACGGGGAGGATGAGCATAGCGAGAAGGGGAGATGGGCGGGAGGAGGAGAGGTGAGGAAGGGGAGGGGAGAGGAGGGATGAACGAATCAAGGGTATGGGATGAGGAACGAATCTGAGGAGTGGGGAGGATGAGGATAGGGGGAAGAGTGGGAGGGATAGGGTGAGGGGGTGCCGTGGAGAGGATATAGGGGGAGTGGATCAGGAAGTAGGGAGATGTCGAAGCGGACTAAGCGAGGGGAGGCGATGTGATGAGAAGTTGTAAGGGGAAGCGAGTTGGGAGTAGGATGAAGGAGTATGGAGGGGAGTAGGAGGGTGATGGGGGGGACTGTCGCCCGAAAGCATGTAGGATAGGAGAGTGCGGTGAGGGATGGGACAGTATGAGTGATAGAGAGAAGAAAGATGTAAAGATTAGCCCGTAATGGAAAAGATAAATGCCCCACAACCACCGAACAACCGAGGGATCGGACGGGAAGCAACGGAGGGGATTACGTTTGACATTTAGGATTGCTACGTGCGCCGGTGTTGGGGAAGGACAGCCTCGGGGACGGGGTGTCTCGGGGAAGTGGCCGTCTTTTGGGCGAGGAGGGGCGCCGTGAAGAGAAGCAGGCGCCGGTCGGGTATATGGATTGAAGGCGCCTGAGAACAGTGAGAAAGCCACTGATGGGCTCAGGATGTACCAAGTACGCAACCATCGAACTAAAAGCTTTTGCGGGCAGAATAAAAATAACGCAAAACAACTATGTATAGTCGGGACGGGGCGCGATGGGGAAATGCCTTAATGTAGAATGAACAGCATTAGGCGGTGAGTGAGTGAGACTGAGAAGCAGTGTATAGGTATGGGAAGGAAAATGTATTGGAGTGAAGAGAGGCTAGGAGAAGGTAGCAAGGGAGGAAATGTAATTGGGTGGGGGCTTAGGAGCATGTATTAATTGAGAAATGTATTGATGGGGCTGGCGGAGCATGTATAGATGGAAGAAATGTATTGAGTAAGAGGAGGCCTAGGAGATAGGTACAAGGGAGAAATGGTGTTCGGGGTGGGGGCTGGGACAATGTATTAATGTGAGAATGTATTGATTGGGGGCTAGGGAGGCGAAGCATGTATCAAGGATGGAAGAATGTAATTGGGTCGCAAGCTGGAGCGATGTATGAAGGGAGAAAGTTATATTGGGAAAGAGAGCGGCAGGGGCTAATAGGAGTGTAAAGCCGATAGAGTTAGAGGTGAAGAAGAGTAGGACTGGGGAGAATGGAAGGCTTATACAATGGCGCGAAGCCTCGATGCGCGGCGTCAGGAGGCTTACTGTACGGCGGCGGGGCCGGGAGTCGGGGTTGAGACAGCCCTTGGGTGGAAGGGGGCGGGTATGCGTCGCGTGGGGCGACTCTGTGCTTCACTTCCTTATTGAGACGAATGCGATGCTGTGAGATGAGAACCGGCAGAATTTATAGAGACCGGGGAAGTTAACAACGATAGTATGGGAGTTGCTTAGGCGGTTTCGTAATCAGGATATCCTGTGAGGAACTCAGCGACGTTCCATATTTCAAACAAGCAAGTCAATTGTGGCTTCAGGTGGTTAGGTAGGAGAAGGTGTAGGAGTTGGTCGGAGCGTGCTCTGAGACATACGTGAGCGGAGAGTGGTATGGTGGGGCATCTAGATTCTAATCCATAGGTGGATGGGGTTTTTGTATGTGAAGCGTGTCCCAGGCTGCAACAGCGCCCTCGGTCGGCGTTATCGAGGACAGTGAGAGCGGTACAGTGTGCCAGGTGGGAAGCAGCTAGCAGTAACTGAGCAAAAGTACACTAATACACGCAGGTCGAGGAGCGAGAATGCAGAGCGCAAGTAGGACGACATCAGTCATACTAGCAATAACACGCCACACAGCAGCAGTTAGATATACGCAGCAGATAAGCAGCAATAACGGAGAGAGATCCCCGTGGTCGACACTTCTCGCCCAGTTGGACAGTCATGAGGCTCGGCGGTAGCAGCCAGGTAGTAACCCTGCAGCTATACAGTCATCACTCCGGGCCGGTTGGGGAGGCAATAGCAAGTCAGCTAGATAACTTATTTTTCGGGGGCGGCCCGCAGGCTAGGCGGCAACCCTAGCAGTGAACCCTGTCAACGTGGACCGTCCCGTCGGTGATGCTAAGGATTTGTGGAGTTAGTAGGCATTGTCAGGCGGAGCAATTCTCAGCACCACATCTCCCTCGGCTGTTGAAATGGAATCTCAGGTGAATGGGGTGCCGCTCTCAGATGTGGCGCGAATTTTCGGCCCGGCCCTGGTGGCGGATAAAAAATATAATAGTGGTCCACATCTTGTGCGCGGGTCTGGGCTGACCGCCAATCAACCACAAGAACGTATAGGGATTATATATATATATAGTGAATTTCAAACAATGTGCTTCATCTTCATCTATCTACTCTACAGTTCGGTAGCTCTCCTCATCTCTTCGGTCGTCTCTCCTGGACCCTCGACGTTCGTGCAGTAGTCGGTTCTACGATGTCTCTCTGGTGGTGCTCGGCTCCTCTCCTGCTGCTCGTCGGCTCTCTCGCGCGCGTCGGTGCTCTCTCGACGTCGGTCCTCTCTCGGGGGGTCTCTCTCTCTCTCTCTTTCTGCTCATGCTCTCGGGTCTCCTCTCTCTCATCGTCGGGTCGTATTCTCGGTCATTCTCCTCTCTCTCTCTCTCTTTCTCCTTCTCTTTCTCTCTTCTTGCTCTCTCTCTGTGTGTGTGTGTGTGTGTGTGTGTGTGTGTGTGTGTTGTGTGTGAGTGTGTTGTGTGTTGGGTGTGTGTGTGTGTGTGTGTGTGTGTGTGTGTGTGTGTGCGTGTGGTTGGTGTTGGTGTGTGGGTGTGTGATGTTGTGTTATTCTGTCTGTATGTGCGTGTGTGCGTGTGGTGTGTGTGTGTGTGTGTGTGTGTGTGTGTGTGTGTGTGTGTGTATGTGTGTGGTGTGTGTGTGTGTCGTGTGGTGGTGTGTGGTGTGTGTGTGTGTCTGATGACTCTCTCAGTGTCGGAGTACTAATGCATAGGGTCGTCCTGCGGACAGTGTGCGGCTGCGGAGCAGATAGGCCGTTGGGAGGGAGTGTGCGGGGAGGATTGTACGCGACAGCGGGCTTCGTATAAACAGGCAAGCGCCTTCGTTCGTTAATTCGTTGTCACGGAGATGAACAAGGCTGCCGTGTGGCTGCGTGGAGGTTTGTGCGTAGCTGAGTTTGGTGCGTGCGTGAGTTAGTGCCGTGCGTGAGTCTGTGCGTGGCCGTTGCGCAAGGTATATGGCGACGCGGCAGTGATGCGTAAGAGAACCTGCAGATCCATGACTATCGCAACGATGTTAAGAGGGAGCGAGCGAGTGCCGCACTCGAAAGACTCGCCATGATAAATAGCTCCTTGCACGCAGCCCAAAACCTTCTCACCCCGGGAAACTATTTTGTTAGCACAGTAAACTAATCTCGAATTCTACATTGTAATACAGCGAGGTACATATACTCGTTCCGTCACAGCGAGCCCATCGCAGTCGCATATTTTTATACCTTCAGCGCTCATAAATCACGGGAGACAGGACATTACGCATATAGTCCGTCCCCTCGATAACAAAAACCATTTCAACACTACATGCCGGTAAGATATCGCGTGCGTAGTTCTTTGCATATACAGTTCTACAAAGCGCAAATGGCAAGCATCCACAGACTACTCTATTCTCTCATAATAGCAGCATCATCTAATCATCCGTTATCTCGCGTCTCATCATCATCATCATAAATCATTTCTTAGAATTGCTCTTCTACTAGGCATAATTATTATTATTAATATTATTATTATTATTATCGATCATCATCCATCAATCATCATCACCCGTCATTACAGATGAGCTCTGGCCATTGTTAAGATCCGCTGTTTCGCCGCGTGAAATTTCATCATGGCTCCAGGCGCCTCCAAACCGATATGAACCTATAGGTCTCCCGCGCGAGATTACGCGTGAGCATCGGCGGACGCGCGCGTGTTATCTCTGCGTGAATGTGTTATCGCGTTGTAAGCTGGAATCCGGGCCGTACGAATGGGGGCAGTAGATGCGCTGCCCGGATGATGCAGCGCGACAGATAATAGTCGATTAACGCACGACTTAGGCCGATCGCTCTCATGCTGATGATGTGCGCGTGCTGGAACTACAACAGCAAAGTCAATACGACCCTCGCTGCGCTATACCATTACACCGCGAACGAACAAATCCTCGCGAATGAAATCGAGCTCAGCGTGCCGTGGCGGGCGCATGCCGTGGCAGTCTCACTGCGCAGGCAGTTGAGAACGAGCGAGATTCGTTGCGTGTTGATGAATATAACCTTACAGTTCGGGAGACATTGGTCCGATTGTGAAGATCAGCGTAGCTTCCGCGCGAATAACAATATTACACTGAAATCGAAACCTTTCTTCCTCTTCCGGCGAATTAAACTCCCCGTGTGACGAGGCCGGACGGCACGAGGAGGCAACCCAGGCCCTGAATATAGAAAGGTTTACCTAGGAGGCTATCCTAAATACGCACTACAAATTTGTTCCGGCGGGAAAAAAACATATTTCAAAATAATAAATCAGAATAAGGTAAATAAACCTACCGGATCAAATAAACACGAAGGAGAAATAAATATAATATCACAAACAACGCCATTCTTAAAAAAACCGTGTGAAAGTTAACATAGATCAAAGCCAAATAGGCCAACACTGTGTCCCATGTCTTGGTAAAACAAAAACTCCGAAGACGTTTTGTAGCCCGTAGGATCGCCATTTCAGTGAGTTTATACGGACACGCGCCACGCGCTGGCGAGTCGGGTATTACTAGTGCACTGTTAAAACGGACTCCGCGGCCCGCGGAAGTCCGCGGCCACCCACCCGATACCCCAAAACCGACATCTAAAGGAGAAGAGGAAGCGACGAGCGGCGGAACGTGCGGTCATGCCGCGTTAACAGAAGCCGTCTCTAAAAGCAAGCGTAGCCAGGGTCGTTCGCACTTACAGCAAATGCAAGAACAAATCGAAAAAACTCCGGTAGATTCGCCCCACAGCCATTGAACATGGCCGCGGCTATGATGTCGGAAAGCGTCGACCTCTCGTCCGCTGGTCCAATTTGGAAACGATCAATCAGCCAACCAGTCGTGCGCATCCGTCGGCACGACAGGCCATGTGTGTGTGTTTGCCATACCCTGAGACCTGAGAATGATCTGTGGCGCTCTCCGCAAAGAGCAAATTCCCGTATCGTTTCGCGTGAGCGAGGCTTGATCGTCCGGCATCTTCGTCTACGACGTCGTTGAGAATCGCCGACCGGGATGAGCAGAGGCGGCATCGTGCGCGCAACTCGTGCGACGCACGGGGAAACCCAAAAAGACGACGATGGCAGATGTAACACAAAGCATTAAACGGAAGAAATTTATGGCACGGGTCCGGGGATGAGAGTGAAGGAAGCGCGTTCGTACTCTGGTGCTAACAGAAATCATCGAAATGGAGGCGAGTGGAAAAGGCAGGTGAGGCGCGAACATAGGCGGGAGAAAGGGAGGCGGGAAGTGAGAGAGGGAGAAAGATGAAGGAAGCGGAAGCAGGCTAGAGTCCAGGAATAATAAATAAGGTAGGATGTACAGAGGGAGCAACAGACAGGACAGTACATAGAGACTAGACAGACAAGATCCGAAGTCAACATCGCACAACGGAGCGTAAGAAGAAAGGAATTAGGCAGCGAGCAAACTAGAGAATTGTCAGGAGAAATCAAATGTAACAGTAAAAAAAACACAGGAGCAGGCAGAGGCAGGGGCAGCCAAGCTGAATTGCCCGAGGAAGGAAGGGAGACAGGGACAAGTGCGATAACAAGCCAGACAGACGATCACCGAGAGGTCAAGGAGGCAGGCACTGCACTCGGATATGGTAAAAAGGTAGATGAATGTGGATAGTGGTGCATCGCCCAATACAGGCATACTGGTCTTTGTAACCAGCAAGCAGGTCAAAATATGCGACAGACTAATTGGGAAATGAAACAGGCCCGACAACGCGTGAGCAGAGAGGCAGTCAAATGTCAACAATTGAAACAAAATTGTTAGCTCGGGAAGGACATATAGCGGAAGTGAAGTAGAGAAAGGATAGGCAAACACGGCTTGTAAGATGGTGTGTGCCGTTAGTATATAATGCGCGGTAGACTTATAGGGCATGAGCAAGTAGGCATGCCGGAATAAACAGAAATTGCTAAGGAATTAAGCATGGTAGCGGCAGGCCAAGATCGACAGTGCATATATTGGTACTTTATGCGAGACATGCAAAATTCATATACAATACAACAAATGCTATCTATCTTCTAAGGGTCTAGCCAATCTAAAAGAACTCGGCATGTGTGACCCGCACCGTCTCCACGATTACTGTCACGAGTGTCGTCCCGCAGAATATTTCTTGTGTGCTCGTTTCTCTAGCGCGGCATCGTCTATAAACCCCGCCCTGTAGGTGCGCTGCCTGTGATAGGGCTAATTGGCAAATTATCCGTTTAGCGAATTATTATTGTTGGTTAAATACTCCATTTCTCCTCGCCCGCGCTATCGGATCGTGCAGCGTCAGTCAACGTTGGCTCGTTCTTCTGAGCTCTCACAGCACAGTCACCGTGGTGGCGAGTCTCCTACGTGGGCACAATCGCTTGCACAAGCCCTGACCAATGGGCAAACCAAGGTAATGCGTAATGAACGTAAGTCGACATAGTGTTCGCAAACGTACTCGCATAAAGACGTAGCAATATATACGAAGCGTGTGATATAGAGGATATGCTAAACTATCAGTGGCCGCAGCCGTGGAGAACACTCGACCTTAATAGCAAAATGCGCTGACGATGTTTCATGACCTGAGCTCTTGATGCGAGCAAAACCCAAGCGTCCTTTCTGCGCAAACGCAAAAGTACATAATAATACTTTCAAATGGCGCGTGCACAGATGTTACCAATAGGTTTATCTGCTCTGGATACCAAGATAAAGTAAAAGCGTAGAGGCCCAAGTTTTTCTGGACATGAGTCGTGAGCGAATAAGGGTTTGTGGGGACGGGGATTTGAGCGGGACATAATAACAGCGATATTACGGCACAAAAGTATTGATTAGCACTGTCGTATACTTAACTGCGTACAGTAGCAC
>NW_014578676.1:33327-45590 GCF_000485595.1 Priapulus caudatus
AGAAAAAATTTCGGGTTTACCGGCTAATAGCTGTGACCAACTCACCTCCCCCTCAGCCTTCTCCCTACCTCGCACCAGACCCCCTGTTCTCGACGCTCTCCGCCTCTCATTCTGGTCCTCTAATGTGCGCCGGGCTCTTCACCTCGTGCCTCGGTTTGCACACCTTCCCCGCTATATTACCATTACTCTCGCCTCCCCCGTTCCCTCATCACCGCTCCGCCTCCCTCCACCGCTCCCTCTCCCCTCAGCTGCCACTTCCGTATCATTATGCTCCCTGGCCCTTCCCAGCTTAACCATCTATGCTCACCGTCTCATTACTCCCCGTTACTTCTTGGCCTCCACCGTCTAATTAATGGGCTCCGCCTAGAATGATCTGATCCACCTTATTCTTTTCTCCATTCCTCTATTTGGCATATATATTGTCTTCATATCCAACTCTGCCGCGGTGTGGCGCCCAACTTCTCTCCCTCTGCCCCTGCTCCGGCTCCTGATTGACTTCTCGCCCCCATTTTTCGCTCCATTTCCCTCGCTAATATCTACCTTTCACTTTCAGCTCCCCTCCTCTTAACTCCACACCGTGGAGCTCCCTTGCCCTCCATCCGCTCCTTCCTTTCTCCCCGCTTCTTCCCTTCTTTTCCTTTGCTCCGCTATATATAACCATCACCCACGATCAATTCTGTCGAGGAAACCGTTTAACGATCGAACGGCAACGCGTTATCCCATAAAATTAATAAGTAGAGTGCGGTGGCGCCAGATGGTGCTGATATCGGCTGAAAGCGGGAGGGAAGGGCAGCACGGCAGGCTCACAAGATGGGCGCGAACCGTTTGACGCTTTCGCAATAAGGTCATTGGTTGGCGCGATGGCGCTGGGGAAATATTTCCCCGTTTTGGGGTTTGGATACCGGAGCTGTTGATGTCTTCTGTATATATATTAGTAATATATATATATATATATATATATATATACATATATTATATATGCGTAGAATTATTTTCATTATCTATCTCTTTGTTGTCAGTCGGCAGCCGTCTCTCTGCGTTTACCTCACGTGGCCATTATATAGGCTACAGATTGTTCGTATTTTCCCATGTGAAATGCTTCCCCATTGTTTAAAAAGCCCGTTTCCATATAGGCCCCTAATTACATATCCATTGAATTTGTACAGCCGCCCCGTGTGCCGTATGAAAAATCTCATATTCGACATTCAAGATGATGTGATTAGGGACTAATATAATCTAATGTAGATCAGCAAATCAGTATATGGTTATGATTATGCAGGAAATAATTAAATTAAGCGCGAATAATGCCTAGGGCAGAGGACGACCCGAAACGGGCATCTTCGACAGAATATAGCATGATAGGTCGCCCCCCTCTGATATACCCTCTTGAAACCTGGTGTGAAGTGCTTCCCTAGAACAGCCTACGCATCAGCACGACTGCTATATCTTGGCGGCTCCAGGTATATCACGTTTCGTCGGATTTATCGTCACGTATACCGTTCCCTCATGCTTGGATCAGAGTGAGCGAATTCGAGGTACAGTACGTATTCTTGATACATACAAGTGTGCTAATACGGGTTATGTAGAGTCACGTTGGCTTGTAAAGTGATGAGTGCGTTGTGTTGTGTGTGGTGTTGATGCTGTCTGTGTAAGCGCGCCGTTGCCCGCTCGTTGTGGCTGACTGTGTGTGGTGTGAATGGGTTGTGTGTGTTGCGTGTGGTGTGTGTACGGTGTCTGTGCATTGTCGTGTGCTCGTGGCCCACTGTCTCGTGCGCTAGTGCTCTCTGTTGTGTGGTGTGTTGTGCGTGGTGTGTGTGTGTGTGTGGCTGCGGTGCGTGCGCGCGTCGGCGGTCGATGGTGGATAGTGTGTGTTAAGGTGTGTGTGTGGTGCGTGCGTGCGTGCCGCCCGCCGCGTTGCCTGTGACGGTGGTGCTCGTGTGGTGTGTGTGTGTGTGTGTGCGTGCGTGCGTGCGGCTCGCGTGGGCGGGTGTGGCCGATCAATTATAGTGCGGTGCTGACGTCCTGTGCGCCAGCACGCTCGTGGTCTATGTCGGGGGGAAACTAGATCACGTCAAGTCGCTGCGGTGCCTGTGTGCGGGATGTTTGGTATGTGTGTGTATATGTTCGTGTCGCACAGTTGCTGTGGCGGCAGGGGCGGGTTCAAAGGGCGTAGTTGGAGTCTAGTGGTTTCGTGCTAGTGGAGTATGCGAGCTCGATATACACTATAATGCGTGCGTCGTGTGAAGCTGTGCGTGTCTCCGGTATGCGTGTGTGATTTATGTATGAGTGGTTTATAGGTCCCAGCGTATATTTATTAAGCTCATAGTATTATAGTTATGTATATATATATATACTATATAATGGTAGGTTGTAGCAGGTTATACTCGTTCTCGAAAGGGCGTCGAGCCACAATCCTAGTTCATGGAGTAAGTGTGTTGTGACCGAGGCCGGAGGCTTGCTTGCCACCGCAGTAAATATTGAGATGTGTCACGTATGTATTGTTTGCTAGATGTGTTGTAGCGGTGCTTTGCGTTGTGTGTGTTGTGTGCGCTGCTGCCTGGCTGCTACTGGCTATTTGCGACTTGAAGGTGTGTGGGCTGCTTGTGCGTGGTCGCGCGGGGCTAGCTCTCCGCTGCGTGGTTGTCGCTTTGCGTGGCGTGTTTTGCCTGGCTACTGCCTGTTTGCGCCGTGTGGTGGTTGCTGTGCGTGTGTGTGCGTGCGTGGTGTCGCTCAGCTTGTATGCTGTGTGTGTGTGTCGGTGCTCTGCGTTGGCTGCGTGCGTGGCTGTAGGCTGGTGTTCCTGTGTTGGTGCCTGTTGCTGGCTCGCGCTGCGCGCACGTTCGTGTGTGTGTCTGCGTGCGCTCCTCACTGCTGCGCGTGTGGGGTGTGTGCTGTGTGTCGTGCGATGTGTGGGCTTGTGGGTGGCGTTGGTGTGTGTGTTTTGGGCGTTGCGTGCGCTCGTGTCTGTGCTGGCTACGGCTGTTGTGGTTTGATGGAAATGCGTAAAGCGCAAGTTCGCCGAGTGATGCTCCAGTTGTACTTTGCGCTTTGCTTGCTAGGAGGTTGCTTCTCGCGCCTTAAGTAAGTGCTGTTGAAATCGGCCGGCTTAGACTCGCTGGACGCGTAGCACGTATACACCGCTGCTGCTGTTGCTGCTGCACTCGCTGCTGCTGCTGCTGCCTGTTGTTGGCAGGCTGCTTGTTGTTTGGGCTGTTGCAACTGCTGCTCCACTGCTGCTGTTTGCTATTGTTGCTTGCTTGCTGCCTGTTGCTGCTGCTGATTGCGCTCCCGGCCGGCCGCTATCCCGACACGCTTGCCGTCCGTCTTGCTGCTGCTCGAACTACGTATGCTTGGCTTATCTGCTGCTGTTGGCTAAAGATCTATAAGCTGATCATCTGCCGCCTTGAGCTAGTACTTCGCTCAGTGAGCATTTGGCACGTGCTGCAGGCTTCGTTATGCTTCCCGTGTTGTGCTCCGTGTTGACCTTGGCATGGGCGTCCGAATAACAGCTCAAAGGAGCATAGCGAGGCGTGTAATAGCGCATGGCTTCGCTAGCCGGCGGTCACGCCTGTTCGCTTGCTACTGCAGGAATTTCGGCGGCCTTACATGGCGTGAGCTATCGATTGCTGCTAAGGCTTATTTTTCGGCTCGACTGCTGTGTCTTTAATGAGACTCTATGCCTGACTGCTGCTGCTGCTGAGAGCATTATCGCGGCGGGTCTAACTTGGCCGCGCGCTAAGCTTCGCATGGCTCACGCTGCTGCGGGACTGTGGCGCTACTGTGTGGGCGAGTGTCGATGGATGAGCAGCGGCCGACAGGCGGCTTGCTGCTGTTTTGTTGTCTGTTGTTTGCTGCTGTTTGCTGCGCTGGCTGCTGTGCTGCTGCTATTGTCTGCTTGGCTGGCTGTTGTCTCTTGGCTGCTGCTGCTGCTGAGTTCTGCTGCTTGCTGCTGTTGCTGATGCTGCTGATGCTGCTGCTTGCTACTGCCGCTGCTGCTGCGGCTGTTGCTGTTGCTGTTGCTGTTGGCTGCTGCTGGCTGCTGTTGCTGGCTGCACTGCTGAGCTGCCTGTCATGCTGCTGCCATTGCTTGCTGCTTCTATTGCTGGCTGGCTGCTTGCTGCTGCTACTGGCTGTGGGCTATCTGCTGCTGCTGCTGCTGCTGGCTACTGCTGCCTGGCTGCTGCGGCTGTTGATGTTGCTGTTGCTGATTGGCGGCTGCTGAGCTGGGAGCTGCTGCTGCTGCGGTAGCTGGCTGGCTGCTGCTACTGTTTACTTGCCTTGCTGGCTGCTGGCTTGTGCTGATTGCTGGCTGCGCTGCTGCTATTGCTCGGCTGCTGCTGCTGCTGCTTCTACTGCTGGCTACTGCTGCTGCTGCTGCTGCTGTGCTGTTGCTTGTTGTGGCTGGCGTTGCTGCTGCTGCTACTGCTGTTGGCTGCTGCTGCTGTTTGTTGCTTGCTAGCTGCTGCTGTTGCTGCTGTTTGCTGTTGCTGGCTGCGCTGCTGAATGTTAACTGGCTGCTGTTGCTGCTGCTGCTGCTGTTTGTTGCTGCTGCGTGCTGGCTGATGTTGCTGCTGGCTGCTGTTGCCTGTTGCTGCTGCCTGCTACTAATGCTACAACTGCTGCTGCTTCTGCTGTTGCTGTTGCGGGCTGCTGTTACTATTGCCTCACTATTCGTTGTTTACTGCTGTTGCCGGCCCGACTCTAAGCCAGCTATTAAACAACTACTTCGCTTTGTTATTGTCTCCTGTTATCTTTGTTGGCCGACCTGCGGCCGCGCAAGGAAAGGAAACCCGCAGGGTACTTTGCTGGCTATGTCATACTGTATGAATTGTTTTTGCCCACTTTCTGTTGACTGCTCATGCTGAGTGAGAGCCATGATGCTCCGTGTGTTGAAATATGCTTCCTAATGCGTTAACTTGACCAGAGACTCGCTGCTAATGATACACTGCTCTATATTAGACGCTGAGTCCGTGGTTGGGCGTGCATGTGTACCGTGTGGCAGAACTCCTGCTTTACCTCGCGACCAGCAGACGAGCGAGCGTAACAATCTCGCTACAGGTAGTAGGTGCATCTTTTAGCATGACGCTAACAAGCTAAGATAAGATGTGCAGGTCAGCGTCTAGACTTATGTATTAGTAGCAGCAGGCATATGTTAGCACGCTATAGGCAAGTAGCAGCAGAAGTTTTAGTAGTGTAGATACGCATGGTTACACAGTCGGACAGTTCAGGGAGGTCATAGAGAGGCAGGTTAGTCTAGACCAGCCCAGTCAGTCGAGCTAGTGTAAGTCAAATCGATGTCAATAGCTAGAATTAGTGTCAAGTAGTAGTTAGTACAGCAGGCAGTAGCAGTAGCAGTAGTGAGTAGCAGCTAACGCCTCAATAGCCAAGTTCGAGAGCTCAGCTCTCAGTGTCATCAGAACAACTCGAGTTACCATACAACAACTTAAGCAACAAACAACAAACAACAACAACAGCTAGCGTGCAACCGAGGCGATCCTATAGCAGCCAGACATACGAGAGCGAGTCCAAGTAGGCTAGAGCAGGTCGAGCGAGGGGACGAGACTGCATTGACCAGAGCCTGACGAGGTTTAGGCAGGTAACATAGGTATTTATACATATGTGTGTTAAGTCTGTGTAGTGTACTGTGTGTGTGTGCCGTGGCATTTGATGAGGTGGTACCGTGGACTGTGCGAAAGCGGTAGTCGGCTCATGCGATCAGACCGTCAGTGAGCGTTAAGCAGGCAGCAGCAGCAGCAGCAGGTCGTGCGAGTCGATGTCGATGCAGTAGACCCAGATGGCAGTAACAATACTGAAATAGCTAGATTGCTTATAAGATGAGTGTGAGCGAACTGAGGCGAGTCAATGAACATACAGTAGGTAGCAGGCTAGGCCTAAAGCAGTCGGAGCGATCGTAACAGCACGGCACGAAAGAACAGCAGCTGCAGCAGACACGATTTAACGAGAGTACACTATAACGTGGGCAAGCTAGAAAATCTAGATTGGTCATAACGAGGATATTGGTGCGACCGACTGGAGGGCGAGTTCATACTGGACATATCAGTAAGTAGCAGGTCCAGCCAGTGAAGCACGCGTTTCATATCCCACCCGGGGAGCTGTGCCGCCAATGCGGTGTGGTAGGATCAGACGTTGGCGCCGCCTCCGATTAATCCGTTAATTCAGCGAGAAACCGAAAAGGAGAGGAAAGGAGGAGGAGAAGGAGGAGGAGAAGGAGGAGGACGAGAGCGAGATAAGAATAAAGAGAAGAGAGAAAAGCGAAAATAGAATGAGGTAAGGGGAGATAAGGAAGGGAGAGAAGAAGGTGTGTGTGTGTGTGTGTGTGCGCGTGCGTCGCGTGCGCGTGGGCTTTGTGTGTGCGTGCGTGCACTGCGTGCGTTCGTGGCGTTGCCGTGGTGGCGTGCGTGGGCGTGTGTGCGTGCGGTGCGTGCTTGTGTGTGCGTGCGTCCTTGCGTGTGTTCTTCGTGCGTGCGTGCGTGCGTGCGTGTGTGCGTGTTTCGTGGAGTGCGTGCGCGTGCACGGGTGTGTCGCTGCGCGTGTATGTGTGTGCGCGTGGGTGGCGTGCATGTGCGTGCGTGTGCGTGCGTGCTGTGCGTGCGTGGCGTGGCGTATCACGGCCATTTACCCACGATGACTGGATCGTGAATAAATGAGTATGCCTGTGAAATATGACAGAGGCTGAGAGTGATGCTCTGCTATGCAGCCACCGGAGAACATCGTCGAAAGAGAGAGAGAGAGAGAGAGAGAAGAGAGAGAGAGAGAGAGACGGGGGAGAGAGAAGAGGCGAGAGAGAGAAGAGAGAAGAGAGAGCGCAGAGAGAAGACGGGAGAGAGATAGAGAGAGAGAGGGAAGTGCGAAGAGAGGAGAGAGAAGAGAGTGGGAGAGAAAGAGAGAGAGAGTGGGAGAGAAAGAAGGGAGAGAGAGAAGGGAGAGAGAGGAGACGAGAGCCGAGGACAGGAGGTAAGGGCGAAAGAACGGAGAAAGAAAGAAGAAATGAGATAGACGAAGCAGAGCAAGAGTAAGATGATAAGGGGTGTGTGAGAGAGAGAGAGAGAGAGAGCGAGAGCAGAGAGAGAGAGAGAGAGAGAGAGAGAGAGAGAGAGAGAGAGATGAGAGAGAGAGAGAGTCATAGCAGGGCATGCTGTGTGAATATATAGAGAGAATGAAAGTTCATGCATGCGAATCTGAGAAGGGGCTAACTAAGAAAGGTCCGTCAGCAGCTAAAGCAAAGTTAGACGAGATAAATAGATAGATATAGATAGATATAGATAGATAAATAAAATTAGAGATAAATAGATAGATAGATTAGATAGATAGATAGATAGATAAATAGATGACTAAATAGATAAGATGAATGGATAGACTAAATAGATAGTTAGTTAGATAGATACGATTAGATAGATAGAATAGATAGATAGATTAGATATAGATTTAGATAGATAGATAGATTAGATAGATAGATTAGATAGATAGATACGATAAATAGATAGATAGATAGATAGATGATAGATAGATAGGGATAGATAGATAGATAAATAAAATAGATAAATAAAATTAGATAGATGAGATAGATAGATAGATAGATAGGATAGATTAGTAAGATAGATAGATATACTAGAATATATAGATATATATATAATATGAGATAAGATAATATGATAGAATAGATAGATAGATAGATAATGAAATGGATAGATATATAGATAGTTAATTAGATAGATGATAGATAGATAGATAGATAGATAGAAGATAGATAGAAGATAGATAGATACCGTATAGATAGATAGATAGATAGATAGATAGATAGATAGATAGATAAGATAGATAGATAGATAGTAGATCGATAGATAGATAAGATAGATAGAGTAAATAGATAGATAGATGAGAAGAGTAGATAAGATAGATAGATAGATAGATAAATAGATATAAGGGAGAGAGAGATAGAGAGAGAGAGAGAGAGAGAGAGAGAGAGAGCAGGCACGCACCAGCACGCGACGCACATCAAGAGACGCACGGGTGCCCGGGTTGAAGGGGAAATAGGGGTTGGGGGGGGGTGGATGCGAGGTGGGATAACGGGAGATCGGCAAGGCGAGAGTGCAGGCGAAGAGCGCGTGAGGGGCGGCGGGCGTCGTCAGCGGAGAGGGGCATGCGACGGTGGCGGGGGGATGGTTGGCGACGCAGAGGATCGCCGAGACGTGCGGGCGCAGTATGATAACCCCAAGTGGGGGCGGCAACCACAATACACTTGTACTGGCAAATAGAACTTACTGCAGCATAACAGACGAATGGCCGCGGCAAAAGGTCAATTAATAGCTGTGAGATGATGGCGGCGTAGGTAAGTCCAGCGCTGGCTACACGTTTTAATCGCAGCTGCCACTAGAGACTGATAATCGTGCAGCACCTTATAATAGAGCGCAAGTCATACGACGTATGCAGGTCGTCCCGGTCGCAGACGAGGGCATGGCAGAAACATAGCGCGGAGGGAGATAGAAGTTGAAGGATGTGAGGAGGGTGAAGATATGGGTGAGGGGAGTGTGAGGTTTAAGATTGGGAGGAATGAAGGAATAGGGAGGATAGGATAGGGCAGGAATGAGGATAAGGAGGATGAAGATAGGGAGATGAGGAGGATGAGGATGGGAGGATAAGGATAAGGAGGATGAGGATAGGGAGGATGAGGATAGGGAGGATGAGGATGGGAGGATGGGAGGATGAGGAGGAATGAAGGATGAGATAGGAGGGATGAAGATAGGGAGGATGATGATAGGGAGGATAAGGATAAGGAGGAGAGGATCGGAGGATGAGGATGGGAGGATGGAGATGAGGAGGATGAGGATGAGATATAGGAGGATGAGATACGGGAGGATGAGATATAGGAGGATGAGATACAGGAGGATGAGATATAGGAGGATGAGATACAGGAGGATGAGTATAGGACGGATGAGGATAGGGAGGATGAGGATAGGGAGATGAACGAATAGGAGATAGGATAGGAGGGAATGAGGAGGATGAGGATAGGAGGATGGGGATAGGAGATGGGGATAGGGAAGGATGAGAATAGGGAGGATGGGGATAGGAGGATGAGGATAGGAGGATGAGGATAGGGAGGATGAGAAAAGATGAGGATAGGAGGAGGGATAGGGAGGATGGGGATAGGGAGGATGAGAATAGGGAGGAGGGATAGGGAGATAGGAATAGGGAGGATGAGGATAGGAGGATGAGGAAGATGAGGAAGGACGATGAGGATAGGGAAGATGAGGATAGGGAGGATGAGGATAGAGGATGAGGATAGGGAGATGCAGGATAGGGAGGAATGGGGATAGGGAGGATGAGATATGGGAAGGATGAGAAATAGGGAGGATGGGGAATAGGGAGGATAGGATAGGGAGGATGAGATAGGGAGGAATGAGAAAAGGATGGGGATAGGGAGGATGAGGATAGGGAGGATGAGGATAGGGAGGATGAGGAAGATGAGGATAGGGAGGATGAGGATAGGGAAGATGAGGATAGGGAGGATGAGAAAAGAGGAGAAGAGGATGAGTATAGGGAAAGGATGAGAAGGGAGGATGAGATAGAGAGGATGATGATAGGAGGATGGGATATGGGAGGATGGCGGATAGGGAGGATGAAAGTAGGGAGTGGATAGGGAGAGAGGATAGGGAGGATGCAGGCATAGGGAAAAAGATGATAGGGACGATGAGGAATAGGAAGATGAGGATAGGGAGGATGAGGATAGGGAGATGAAGGAAGTAGGGAGGCTGAGGATAGGGAGATGGGGATCAGGGACGGATGAGGATAGGGAGGATGAAGAATAGGGAGGATGGGGATAGGGAGGATGAATAGGGAGGATATGGATCGGGAGGATGAGAATAGGGAGGAGGGGATAGGGAGGATGAGGATAGGGAGGATGAGGATAGGGAGGATGAGGATAGGGAGGATGAGGATAGGGAGGATGAGGATAGGGAGGATGAGGATAGGGAGGATTAAGATAGGGAGGATGAGGAGTATGAGGATAGGGAGGATGGGGGATCGCCAGCATGAGGATAGGAAGGGTGAGGATGGGAAAGATGAGGATAGAGAGAAGAAAGATGTAAAGATTAGCGTAATGGAAAGATAATGCCAACACCAACACGAGGGACGGCGGGAAGAACGAGGTTAGTAATTTAGCATCTACTGCCTGAAACAGCTCGGCACGTGTTCGGGGAATGCCGCAAGGCCTAAAACGCATGGATAATAGCCGAACATAGAAGCCAACTGAGGCTAGGATGTAAACGTACGAACATGAATAATACAACTATTATATCGGACGGGCCGCGATGGGAAATGGCTTAATTAGAATGAAAGCAATTAGCGGTGAGTGATGAGACTAGAAGCATGTATAGATGGAAGAAATGTATTGAGTAAAGAGGCTAGGAGAAGGTACAAGGGAGAAATGTATTGGGTGGGGGCTTAGGAGCATGTATTAATTGAGAAATGTATTGATTGGGGGCTAGGCCGGAGCATGTATAGATGGAAGAAATGTATTGAGTAAAGAGGCTAGGAGAAGGTACAAGGGAGAAATGTATTGGGTGGGGGCTTAGGAGCATGTATTAATTGAGAAATGTATTGATTGGGGGCTAGGCCGGAGCATGTATAGATGGAAGAAATGTATTGGGTCGCAAGCTGGGAGCATGTATAAGGGAGAAATATATTTGGAAAAGAAGCAGGGCAATAGGATTAAACGATAGATTAGAGGTGAAGAAGGTAGGACTGGGGAGAAGGAAGGCTTATACAATCGTAGCCGTAACTCACAGTGATTGTAACTGATAGCAAGATGCGATCAGGAGTGAATAATAATTATTATTTATCTATTATTATTATTATAATCTGTTATTATTCACTCTTGATACGATATATTAACATGATCGACGCTTGTGCTGTTACGAAACATTACAGCAAATGTGGCCACATTTCAAGAACTAGCGGTCAATTAAATTTACCACCAAAGGGAGGTGCAGGCAGTGTAATGCACAGCATCTGTGTATATTTGAATATTACCACAGTGTGTGAATGGAACGGTTTATATGTGACAAGGGTTTATATGATTACAATTTATAATTGTAGGTCAATTATAACTTGATATAATAACTAATTATTCAAATTTAAACTATTGAAAAAATAAAATGAATAATAGTTCGTACTTATAATATTTATAATGAATTCTAATTTAATAAGTTTATAATCAAAATCTATTTAGTGATTAATCTTAAGTGTATTTTTTGTTCATATTGTTTGTGAGCGTTAAGAATTGTTCTGATGGCTACGTCATGTGTCACGTGGCTTCTATCTCTCTCTCTCTCACTCTGCAGGCAACAAGACAGAGAAGGTGCGCATCAAATTTCTCTACTTTGACATGGAAGGCATCTATCCGTAAGTAGTAAAAATATAATATATATATATATATCAAGAGTACAAAACAGATCATAGATGTAGATAATAGAGAGTATGCAATAATCTCTATTATGTACTTTTGATATATATATATATATATATATATATATACATATAAGCAATGATTTTGGTTCTTCATTCGCGAATATTTCAATCTAAGTTGGTATCCTAAACTCATTGTTATGCTTCTACACATATACGACACAGTGTCTACGATGGCGCTACGTTTATTTTATTAGCAACCGTTCATTCGTGGCGTCACACATAACTTGATTTCACACACTTCCATGGTAGCGCCATCTAGATATTAATAGCCGCTTTAGCCAAATGACATCTTTCACAATTCGCAATTTCGCCGCCAGGTGTCTCGAGCGAAGCGAGAGCGACTATCTAGAGTTTTCCAACTTTAAGACGCTGGACCGGAAGTTGCCGCGCTACTGCGGGGCCGCCCACCCTGACGCCATGGACTCTGACGGCTACTACTTCCGGGTGACATTTCAGTCGAATGACGTGTTTGATGCGACAGGCTTTGATGCGAAATATCAGTTTGTTGAAGAGCCAGGTGAGAAAGGGGACTGCTGGGGCCGGGGGAGAGGAAGAGAGATAGAAAGAAAGGTGGGGAGAAAGCTAGAGAGAGAGAGAAAGAGAGAGAGAGAGAGAGAGGTAGGGAGAGAGCTAGAGAGAGAGAGAGAGAGAGAGAGAGAGAGAGAGGTAGAGAGAGAGATAGAGAGAGAGAGAGAGAGAGAGAAAGAAAGCGCGCGCGTGCGTGTGCGTGCGTGTGCGTGCGTGCGTGTGTGTGCGCGTGTGCGTGTGCGTGCGTG
>NW_014578676.1:45600-52128 GCF_000485595.1 Priapulus caudatus
CGTTATTTTTCTTTTTTTTTTTTTTTTTTTTTTTTTTTTTTTTTTTTTTTTTTTTATTTATTTTCTTTTATTTTTTTTTTTTTTTTTTTTTTTATTTTCACTTGTGACATACAAGGCGTGTGTCACTTGACATTAGAATTCTGCGCTTTCACCTTCTGCCTCTCCTCCTCCCGCCTCCTGCTCTTCTTCGAGCCATCTGTTTCTCCTTCTCACAGCAGCTCAGTTCATTTTTTTTTTTTTATTTTTTTTTTGTTCTCTGCCTCGGTCCACCACCTTTTTGGCCTCCACCACCTCATCCTTCCATCCTCCTCTAGCTCGTCCACCACCATCCTCATCTTCTTCTCGCTCTCACGCACCACCTACTCCCGCCTATCGCTCTTTCTCCACCCATCACTCTCCTCCCTCCCTCTCCTCCTCCTCCTCCTCTCCTTCCCTTCAACCCCTTTTACGGTCGCCGTCCTCTTCTTCCCCACCTCTCATCCTCCTCCTCCTCCTCCTCTTTTCCTTCACCTCCCTTTACCGATCGCCTCCTCCTCCTGCCCTCCTCCTCCTGCCTCCCTCCTCCTCCACTTATTTACGCTCGTCCTGCTTTTTGCTGCTCCTCGTCTCGCTCCTCTACGGCTCGTCCACCACCTCCTCATTCCTCCTTCTCCTCCTCCAGCACCAACCTCCTCCTTTCGCTTATCGTCCTCTTCTCCTCCCACATCCTCCTCCTCTTTATCCTCCTCCTGTTTTTGCTGCCCTCCTCCTCTCTTCTCTCCCCTTCTCTACTCAGCCCGCTCCTCCTCCTCCCTGCCACCTCCTCCTTCGCCTCCTCCTCTCCTCCTCTCCTCCTCCCTCCAGCGCAGCCGCCGGTTCAGTTGTAATCTAACACTGCCGCCAATGATGTTGTAAGCACTCCCCGTAGCCATATGTTATTGACGATGACGCATAGAACAGGGACTACCAAACCGAAAAAGTGGATTATACCCCTCACGCCTACGCATCAGACAGAATACAAACTTCTATCAAGGACTACATGTACTGAGGACAGTCTTTTCATGAGAAAAACGTCTGATAAATCAATACTGGTTTGAGATTAAAATAATACATTTCTGCGTGATACAGTACAAAACCAGTGCTTTATAACATGAATAAAAAAATATATATATAATACAAAGAAAGCCGTCAGGCATATTGCTGTACTTATATTGGAGATACACGCGGAGCGAGCACAAAGTTGACTCACGGGCAACGAATGACACAGCGAAATAGTGGGAATGGCCTTGGTTTGAATTCACAATGTTAAATATATGATCGAAAGCCGTGTGAAAAGTTGTGTTGTCGTTAGTGCGTTTTCTCCGCTTCCAAGTTACAATAGAACAGCGCTCAGGGGTTTTAACATTTGATTCTCGTATATACTTTACGTCGTGAGCCTATTCTATACGTATAAGCGTCATCAACATTGTATCTCTGCGACGATGATTGCAGTTAAGACTGACACGAACGTCCGTTTTGCTAAATGAAATATTGTGACCTGCAATTGCCCGGTTGCTGGCGTTTGCTTAGCCTCATGTCCGATAATCATCTAAAGAAGAGAGAAGCGAGATTGTGTATCTGATCTATAGAATGGATGAAATACAATCTGCAGCTTTAAATTCCTTTACGAGGTTTGTTATGTATAGATCATGTTAGGTTTTTGGTGCTGCAAAACGCACACGCGCAAACACGCGCACAACGCACACAACGCACCGCACACGCACACGCGCACGCACGCCACGCCCCCCGCACCGCAGCAGCAACGCCACACGCGCACGCACACCCGCGCACCCAGCGACGCGCACACGCACACCGGCCGCACCTGCACAGCGTCCCGCAAGGCACACGCACACTGCGCGACACACAGCCACGCACCACACGCATAACCATTCACAACAATTATGTTTCTATGACGGTAACTTAAAATATATTAAATTACCTCTCAGGGGGGGGGGGCATTGTCAGCAACACATCATAATCACAGATGGTTATCATAAATCTAAAATGTCAGAAATTTCTCACATAAAATATCGGGCACAAAAGTTACGAGATTTTTCACACTTGAAAGTAAAAACTATTTCGGATGTGTCGGACCACGACCCCCTGATAGGTTATTTGATGATTTTTACATTAACATGATTGCTAATGGGTTGATTTGAACGTGATTCCAGCGGCATATTTCTGCGGTTCGGTCACTCTCTCGTGCCCGCAGCAGCGGCAGTTTCTCGCCATCATCCTAGTTGACTACCCAGGTTGGACGAATGACAGGTAGGGGAGCAGAGAAAGATTTATTCATAGACCTTTAGATATAGATTTTCGAATTTTTCATTTGCACACACACACACACGGACGCACGCACAGTCGCGCGCGCACGTACGCGCGCACACACACACGCACATGCGCACGCGCACGCGCACGCACACGCGCACGCACACACACGCGCGCGCTTTCTCTGCCCCTTATCTCCCCTCGCTCTGCCTCTCTCCCCCTCGATCTGCTTCTCTCCCTCTCTCTGCCTCTCTCACTTTGCTCTGCTTCTCCCCTCTGTCTCTTCCCCTCTCTCTGCCCCTCTTCCCCTCTCTCTGCCTCTCTCCCCCTCTCCCTGTCTCTCTCCCTTCTCCGCATCTCCCCCGCTCTGCCTCTCTCCTCTTCTCTGCCTCTCTCCCCTCGCTCTGCCTCTCCCCTCTGCCTCTTCCCCTTTCTCTGCCCCTCCCCTCTCCCTGCTTCTCTCCCCCTCTCCCTGCCTCTCTCCCCCTCTCCCTGCCTCTCTCTCCCTTTCCGCATCTCCCCCGCTCTGCCTCTCTCTCCCATCTCTCCCCCATCTCTCTCCCATCTCTCCTCCATCTCTCCGCCTCTCTCTCACTTCCTTTTTTCCCCATAGTAACACGATATAGATCTATATACCATATTTCATACGCATCATGCATAATGTATGACTTCATGTCATTACCCATGCTAATCCCATTCCATTCATTCCCCAAGACGGACCTCGAAACCGAACAGCGATATGCCGCGTATTAGTGAATAATTAGTTATCGTTGGTGCATTTCATCTCTTTGATGTTGTTTGCTATACAGGCGAGGGAGGGTTAGAGGGATGCTGCGGGATGCATGCGCAGGGAGAGAGGCGTGCTCTGTGGCTGATGTGGAGCGCGTGGGAAGTAGAGGTTGCGCGCCGGATCGCCTGATACACGTCGTACACAAATGTATCGGTGAGTGAGGTTGGGGGAGTGGGTGCGGTAGGTGGGAAAGAAGGAGAGAGGAACGCATGGTAAACCGACTTTGTGTATTACTAATGGCCTCATGACACGTTCCGGCACATCCGCCTATACAGACAGTCAGTACACGTTTCCACATTACTACTACACAGATTGAGCAAGCACCGGACAGTGCAGCGAACCCACTATTCACTCTCAATCAATATCAACAAGACAGTATTGTTGCCAAGTGTTGACTATTGTTAATAATTATTGATCATACTTGAAAGTTGTTGGCGACTGCCAGGAGCTTTTTGCGAGCGCCAACTCTCTCGCGTGTGTGTGTAGAAGTGTTTAGGAGTGATGTTGAATATTGGCAAACGTTAGGAAGTGCTAAGCAGTCGTTAAGACTATTAATATATAAGTGGGACTTACGAGTGTTGGCGAGAGATAACAATATTTAGCGACTGTTAATATGTATTGACATACGCTAAGCGGTGCTGACCCGTGTTGAGTCGCGTTGGCGTGTGTTACTACGCGCTGTTCAGTGTTGCCGAATGTTGGCAACTGCTGGCGAGTGTTGCCAAGCGTTGGCGATTGTTGCCAAGTGTCGGCCACTGTTCATAAACATCGACAAGTCTTGGAGAGTGTTTACGAGTGTTGACCAGTGATGACCAGTGTTGACCAGTGTTGACCAGTGTTTACAAATGTTGACCAGTGTTGACCAGTGTTTACAAATGTTTGCAAGTGTTGACCAATGTTGACAAACGTTGACCAGTGTTGACCAGTGTTGACAAATGTTGACAAGTGTTGGTGATTGTTGCCCAGCCTATCGGTACCAGCTGTAGCAGGCATCATCACGGCTCACCGCCCCCTGCAGCGGGTTCAAACAGAAGGGTTACGTCGCCTACGGGAGACTCCCCAGGTCGATGACAACGATGCATGTTTGCTCATTTATCGGTCTGCTGAGTCTGGCAATAGTTCAAAGCAGCAGAGCAGATGATTTCACACCCATAGGTAAACATATGTCGTGTTGTTGTTGTTCATTTTCTTGTTGTTAATGTCGTTGTTGTTGATGATAATGATGTTGTTGTTGATGTTGTTGCTGATGTTGTTGTCGTCGTCGTTACCGTCATCATCGCGGTTGTCGCCGTCGTTTTAGATGTAGTAGTAGTAGCAGATGTTGTTGCTGATGTTGTTGTTGTTGTTGTTGTTGTTGTTGTTGTTGTTATGTTGTTGTTTTTGTTGTTGTTGTTGTTGCTGATGTTGTTGTTGTTGCTGCTGCTGCTGCTGTGTTATGGTGACATAACTGGGAGTAGCTGTAGTTATTGACTGCCCCTCTGTTATCCATACATGACTATTCATTTATCCGTGCATGCAAACGTAGTTGCTGAATGTAGACAGTATCACTAGGGCCAGCATACAGAATATAGAACGTAGCTATTTCAGCTTGTACAATAACGTCTGCGTCAATATATAAAGACGATAGGGAGGAGTAGGTGGTGCTGGAGAAGGAGAAGAAAGATGAGGAGGTGGTGGACGAGGTAGAGGAGGAGGTGGGGAGGGATGAGGTGGTGGAGGCAAAAAGTGGTGGACGAGGAGGAGTGAGCTGGGAGAAGGAGAAGAAGATGGCGAAGAAGGAGGAGGGGGAGAAAGAGGAGGAGAAGGTGAAAGGAGAATTCCAATCAAGTGGAAGCACACGCCTTGTTATTCACCAAGTGAAAAAAACGATATCATCTATAAAATAACTGCTATTGTATATGTTGCAGCTAGTCGTTGTCCGAATATGACTTTAGCGTGCCTGACTGTATACGAATGATTAAAATATCTGTGTATGTAATTATGTACAAACACACGCACGCGTACGCACGCGCGCACACGTGCATGCACGCACGCCACGCACACATACACCCGCGCTCACATACGCACGTACAACACTCGCACGAGCAAACCTGCGCACGCACAAACCCGCACACGCGCAAACGCGCGCACGCACAAACACGTGCACGCACGCACACATATATCTATCTAGGTTTATCTGTGGGGAAGTTTGCTATACCGCCAATAATGTACCTAGGATCTAGGAAACGTGGGAAGTGCGAGCAATCATCTATTCTACCACAGCCATAGCGGCAGCTATATAGGCTTGTATGTAAACATATTATATTATTAATGTGACTATTTAATTAACTATGTGGTAGATATATATAAAACACGTCGTCGTTCAATGTTTGTTATACTATAACCGCTTCACATTATTAGTCTAATAATTATGAGTTTATTAAATAATATTCTGATAAGTATTAGAATAATAATAATATTCTGATAAGTATTTGTAAAATAATATTTATTCTGATGAGAATCAGAATAAAAATTATTAGTATGGAAATTATTGGTATGCTTATTTAAAGCGTTTATATGTTATTCCGGTGTGAGTCACGTGTTCGTATATGTGAGACAGCTGGCGCCCTCTATGACATGTTGCTATCGATAGGGATTAACTTTCCCCCGGGCGTAGATGGACGGTCACGTGATGTGGCAGCACTGGTGTTAGGATTAGGGTTAGGGTCAGGGTTAGGGTTAGGGTTAGGGTTATAGTTAGAGTTAGGGTTAGGGTTAGGGTCAGGGTTAGGGTTAGGGTTAGGGTTATAGTTAGAGTTAGGGTTAAGGAAATAAGGCCATGTCTAGCACGGAAGTATGACTGCGGAATTTTTCTGGGGAAGATTTGGAATTTGAAGCATACGAAGTGACTAGTGCTGCCACGTAACGGCACCGTCCATCTACGCCCGGGGGAAAGTGACATCGCTATCGATAGCACATGAACGATACCACGCGCCAAAACCGCGTTAGTACTTACTTCAGTTAAAAACATGAATGCGTATATAATAATAATTATGTATAGTATAATATTTCTGTAAGAAAAAATGTTTTGTGATCATGCCACAACCTACCCCTTTATCTTTCCCGCCCAGCCTCGTTCCTTCCTCCTCCTCCTCTCCCTCTCCCTCTCTCTCGCTCGCTCGCTCTCTCGCTCTCTCTCATTTTCTATCTTTCTTTCTTTCTACTCTCTCTCTCTCTCCCTCTCTCTCTCTCTCTCTCTCTCTCTCTCTCTTTCTTTCTTTTTCTCGCTCTCTCTCTCCCCCCTCTCTCTTTCTCTCTCATTCTCTCCCTCTCTCTCTCTCTGCGCGTGCACGCGCGTGTGTGTGCGTAGTGTGTGTGTGTGTGTACGTTCGTGCGAGCGTGCGTGTGTGTGTGTGTGTGTGTGTGTGTGTGTGTGTGTGTGTGTGTGTGTGTGTGTGTGTGTGTGTGTGTGT
>NW_014578676.1:58038-62956 GCF_000485595.1 Priapulus caudatus
GTGTGTGTGTGTGTGTGTGTGTGTGTGTGTGTGTGTGTGTGTGTGTGTGTGTGTGTGTGTGTGTGTGTGTGTGTGTGTGTGTGTGTAAATCTACAATCACGCTCCAGTAACTACAATCCTTACAGTTGCTCCCGTGCATGGCGAATGCCGATCATTTGCCGCCGACAGCATCGACGTCGGCACCACAGCAGCGCCACCTGTCGTCGTCATCCAGCAGGCCGTCAAGCTCACATCGCAGCAGTGCTGGTGGAAGCTTGTGGCGCCCCCTGGGCGGCGTCTGCTCGTCCACGTAACCTACGGCGTCTGCAGCGCCGTCGCCAACTCGCGGTTCGACATATATGAGTACGTGGGCGGAGCGCAGCGCCACCTGCTGGACACCTGCAATGAGATGCAGTCCGTGTACATCACGTCGCAGACGAACGCGGTTGTCATCTACCTCAAGGGGGAGCCAGCGGCGGTTTATCAAGGCTTTGAGGCGTTTGTAGAAGGTAACGTAGAAAAGTATGAGAGCGGGCGTCTCTACATGGATCATTATAATAATATTGCTACTACTACTACTACTAACACTACTACTACTATTAGTAGTACTACTACTACTACTACTACTGTTACTATTACTACTACTACTACTACTACTACTACTACTACTACTACTACTACTACTACTACTACTACTACCACTATATAATATATTTGTTGTTGTTGTTATTATATCGTTGTTATTATTATTGTTGTTATTATAATTATAATACTAATTATTATTTTTATTAATAGAAACCAATTTTAATTCCCAATACGATCAATCACCCTGCCTTTGCGTTAATGACTGTCAGACAGACATAATGCCAGCAGATAAAATGAAGTCACACCGTAATTTTTCAGCGTACAGCGTGTATAATAGTGTAGGGATGAAAATGTTATCGCCGCAGTCAACCACCGTACCCGTGGCGCCATCTATGGGAACGATGCGGACTCATACGGGTTCGTACTTTAGACGTTGTTGGTGAATTCCTTTGACACAGGATTCTTTTGCTAGTATCTAGTGGAATGACACTATGAACTAGAAAGTCTGACAAAATACGGACTAATCACGGAAATTGTGAAAAACAGTCGACAAGTAATCACAACAATTAACGTGTAATATAATGAAATATAATATAATAAATCGCGAAATACGTCAGATAATTGACTTGGAATCAAATTCTGTACGTACCTGCCTCATCTCCTCTAGATGGTGTCAATGAAAGCACCGCAACGCCCTCTATACTCACAAGCGAAGTGAGCAGCGGTTCTGCGATATCGGCCCCAGCAGAGACGGTGGCGCCACCTGCTCGCGGAGGAAAGCTGTTTATGGTGGTGGCTTCGGTGGCAGCAGCCGTGGCCGTGTTACTCATCGTTGGTCTTACTGCGTACATCGTGATCACAAGGTGTGTGTGTGTGTGTGTGTGTGTGTGTGTGTGTGTGTGTGTGTGTGTGTGTGCGCGAAGCGCGTGTGTGAGTGCGTGTGTGTGTCTGTTTTGTGTGTGCCGGCCTGTGTTCCGCCCTGCATGCGAACGGTCCTAGTGCGCCCTGTCTTATACTCCGCTGTGTGCGCGCGCTACCTGTGGTGTGTACCGTGTTTGGTGTGTGTGCGTGTGTGTGTATGTGTGTTGTGTGTGTGGTGTGTGTGTGTGGTGAGTGTGTGTGAGTGTGTGTGTGTGTGTGTGTGTCGTGATGTGTGTGTGTGGCGTGTGCGTGTGTTGTGTGTGGTGCGTGTGCGGCGCGCGCTGCTGTGTGTATGTGTTTGAGTGTGTCTGTGCGTGCATGGTGCGCATGTGGTGTGTGTGTGTGTGTATGTGGTGTGTGTGTTTGTGCACGTGTGTGTGTGTGTGTGTGTGTGTGTGTGTGTCGTTTGACCCGCTGTGTGTGTGTTGACCGCATGTGTGTGTGTGTGTGTGTGTGTGTGTGTTGTGTGTGTGTGTGTGTGTCGCGTGTGTGCCGCGTGTGTGGATGTGTATTGACCGGCATGTGTGTGTGTGTGTGTGTGTGTGTGTGTGCGTGTTGTGATGTGCTGTCGTGTGTGTGTCCGTGTGTGTAGTGCGTGTGACGCGTGTGTGTGTGTTTGACCGCATGTGTGTGTGTGTGTGTGTGTGTGTGATGTGTGCGTGTGAGCCGCGTGATGTGTGTGTTATTTGACCGCATGTGTGTGTGTGTGTGTGTGGTGTGTGTGTGTGTGTGTGTGTGGTGTGCGTGCGTTTGTGTGTGTGTGTTGTGTGTGTGTGTGTGTGTGTGTGTGTGTTGTGTGTGTGTGTGTGTGCGTCGTGCGTGTGCCCGTCGTGTGTGTGTGTTTATGACCATCGTGTATTGTATTGATTATCTATGCTCATTATATATTACTCATTATCAATGCAAAATTGCAGACGGAGAAACAAGGAAACCAAAGTTCCAACAATCCGCTTCAATTACTCAACCAGCGAAAAATGTCGCACAGAGTTGCAGTCCCAACCGCCGCCAGGTGGCCGCATACAATGGTGACGCTGACACAACGATAGATCAGTCGACGAGCAGAAATCGCATGCTCTACTTAACTATCATTCCCGATCGCATGGGAAACGGACGGTTAGTGGAATTTATGATTACACAATCATCAACTGACAAGGAGGGGGGGGGGGGGCGTGGCGCCAGGAGACAGACGCCCTGATCGTACGCACGAGTACGAAACTATTAAATAACTATTATATTAATATTAATAATTTAAAATTAAGCTGCCATTAGGAACAAATTAATATTCCATATGCTGCTTACCGATTGACGAGATTTTGTGTTCTTGTTATATATGTAGTGATTGTTAATGCTGTGATATGTAGTGAAATCAAAAATTTAACAACAGAAGTTTGATGACTGTATTGGTTTAACATTTTGCGTTTATTTTTCTAACGACATTTTACAAACACGTGACTTACAATGCCATAAATATATGTAATATATTTGCCACATTGCACACAAATCACACACACACACACGACACACACACACACACACACACACATACACACACACACACGCCACACACACACACAACACGCACGCGACGCGCACGCACTACACACCACACACACACACACACCACACACACAGCACAGACACACACACAGCACACACACAACACACACACACAACACACACACATTAAGAATATATTATAAACATATATACAAACATGTTTGCTGTGGCATCTAATGACAAATACGACATAACGCATATTACGCTCTCCTATGACACTATTTGTCATAGAAGATTTTATCCTATGACAAATCATTGGCGAGTCAACTTCGTTCCGCTTTAACATCTGAAATTCACCGCTTGCGTTCATAATAGCGCTTCCTATGATGCGCCACAACACATGCAACAATAGTTTTGTCATAGGAAGAATGCTTTCCTATGACAAATAGTATCATAGGAGAGCGTCAAAAATTAATTGCCGTAAATGTCGATTTGTCATAGATGCTAGCAACACAGGCTGATATATAAGTGTGACACAATATTACTGTATAGTTATATTATATATATATATCTATATTATGTATAATGCGGAGCATATATACCCCGCTATTTTTCGTCGATACAACAATATACAAAACAAAAGAATAAATATAACATTGTTCATTTTAGATATTTTAAATATATACGCCCTGCCGCATAATATCCACACGATTCCCCTACACACGAGACACACGCCACACACGCACGCACGCACACACGTACGCTCACTATACACGCACTCACGGCACACACACACACACGCACAGGCACGCCACACCAACACACATCGCAGGGGCATAGCGCGACCGCACGGACACCCGCACACCAACACACCACACACACCACACACACAGCCACAACATCACACACTTGTTTTGCCAAACGGGGAAAATTGTTCCCAACCTGGGTAGCCAGCCGGCAGGCAAGAGGGCCGACGATTGAAAGCGTAATTAGATAGTATTATATGGAATTTTATAGAAGGCGGTCGTGGGGAAAACACACAGTAATGGGGCAATGCGATCGGTTTTATAGAGTATACGCGCACGCTCCTCATAATGTGAACTCAACCGCGATACCAATGTGATTGGATGAGAGCAGGCATCTATAGTTTATTTCACACCTGTCACAGTGTTCCCTCGCTCTCTCTCTTCCTCTCCTCATTTTCTCCTCTCTCACTCGCCGCGCCCTCCTCTCTCTCTCTCTCTCTCTTTCTCTCGTGCGCGGTCTTTCTCTCTCTCTCTCTCTCTTCTCGTGCGCTCTTTTCTCTCTCTCTCTCTCTCACCACACGTGTCCACGTTCTCTTTCTCTCTTCTCCTCTCTGTTCCTCCACACGGTTCGCTCTCTCCTTGTTTATTTTCTTCTTTTCCTCCTCCTTTCTCTCTCGCTCTCGCTCAGACGAAACGCTGCACGCTTTCACTTTCTCTCTCTGCTCTCTCCTCTTCTCATCATCTTTCTCTCTCCCTCCTAATCCGCCCNCACACACACACACGCACACACGCACACACACACACGCACGCACGCACGCACGCACGCACACACACACACACACACACACACACACATCACACACTTGTAGCACGGGAAATGTTCCACTGTAGCCAGCGCAGGGAAGGCGGACGATTGAAGTATAATAGTATTATTGATTATAGAAGCGACGTGGGAACACACAGTAATGGCATGCGATCGGTTTTTATAGAGTATACGCGCATCGCTCCTCTAATGTGAACTCACCCGGATACATGTGATGGATGAGAAGCAGGCATCTATAGTTATTTCACACCTGTCACAGTGTTCCTCGCTCTCTCTCTCTCTCTCTCTCTCTCTCTCTCTCTCTCTCTCTCTCTCTCTCTCGCTCTCTAGCGCCCTTTTCTCTGTCCGGTCTTCTCTCCCTCTCTCT
>NW_014578677.1:0-8429 GCF_000485595.1 Priapulus caudatus
GCGAGGGCGAGTTAAGCACACAGAACGTGTCGCGTGGAGGGGGAAAACAGAAGAAAGCGTGTCGGTGCATGGAGGGGGAAAAGACACAGAGAGACGTGTCGGTCGTGGAGGGGGGAAACACAAGAACGTGTCGGTCGTGGAGGGGGGAAACACAAGAACGTGTCGGTCGTGGAGGGGGAATAACACAAAAAACGTGTCGTCATTGAAGGGGAACACGCAAGAACGTGTCGGTCATGGAGGGGGAAACACAAGAACGTGTCGGTCGTGGAGGGGGAAACACAAGAACGTGTCGGTCCATGAGGGGAAACACAAGAACGTGTCGGTCGTCGAGGAAAACACAATGAAACGTGGTCGGTCCGTGAGGGGAAACACAAGAACGTGTCGGTATCGAGAGGGGAAACATAAGAACGTGTCGGAGCAAAAGGTACAACATAAGAATGCGTTGGTCATGAAGGGCAAAACACAAGAACGTGTCGGAACCGAGCTAAAACACAAGATGACACTCTCATCAACGGCTATCTGCCAACAGATCAACACCGCGCGGGCCCAGCGCGCGCCATGCACCGCACGCACGCATGCACATTGCAGCACGCACACGCACACGGCAGCACGGGCGCACACGCACACGCGTACCGCGCACACGGCACACCGCAACAACGCACACAGTACACGCACGCACGCGCACCGCAGGCGCACACAGCACACACACGCACACGCACCACACTCTACACACACTACGCACGACCGCACCAACAACACATGTGTACACACACACACACACACACACACACACACGCATACACGACGGCACCAGCACACCTCACACACACACGACGCACACACACGCACACACACGCCATCACAGCGCACACCATTTCGCCGGACACTGCGCACACACTTTTCCCTATAACGCATCAGTGATGTGTCTCCTCTATTTCACCCCGCCGCCGCCGCCGCCGCACTATATAACACGTGACACGAATTACCGGAAGCTCTCACCATCGGTTTTTACGAGTAACCGCGCGAGCGCGTCTGCCTCTCGCTCCACGCCGCCATTTGGCCGCTGGTTTTCACAGGTGGCGCTGTTTAGGGGTTCCGCTGCTGCTGAGCGGCAGACGAACGCCGACGAAATATCAAACAGCGGAGTTCTGTCGGCGTGACCTCGCGTTGGACCCCGGCCTGCACCCCGTTAAGTCGTTTATTTACCAAACACGACCCGGCTGTGTGTGGATAGAGATCAATATTATTATTATATGATGGTTTGGATTTTCCGGCGGGGTAGGTACCTATATAAGAGTAGAATATCGGTGTTTTCTCTTTCTGTGAAGTGGTTACGGACACAGTGTAGTCTGCGTCCCACGGGTGGTAAAATATGGGGAGCTGGGAATTGTGGTCTCTCTCTCTCTGTCTTTCTGTCTCTCTGTCTCTCTGCTCCGTTCGCGTCTCCTCTCTGCTCTCTCTCATCGTCTCTCTCTCTCTCCTGTCGTTACTGTCATTCCTGTCGTCTCTCTCCGTATCGCTCTCTCTCTCTGCTCTCATCGCTCTCCACATCATGCTCTCTCTCATCTTTATTGCTTCTGTAGCTCCTTCGCGCTCCTAACGTCTTTCTATAGCTTATCTCTGCTTCCCTACCTAGTCTTCGTTTGCGCTCTCCCCCAGGTGTGTCTCCTCTGCACTCTGTTCTCTCCTCCCCCTCACTATTCAGCTCATCTCTTTATTCTCTCTCATTCTCTCTGCTCATCTGGCCACTAATTCATTTGCTCTCATTTCTGCTCTCTTCAAACTGTATTTCTAACAAGGATGCAGCACACCGAGTTACGCAAACACCTTACTAGAACGTCCTTCTACATTCTTGTTGCATATAACACTGTATATTTGTTTGAATGTATGCAGTAGCAACAGCAGCTGTTCATAATATAGTTTGCATGTAAAACATAGCCGAGTGTCTTCGTTTTGAAAATAAACTTTGTTTATTGGTCCCGCGGCGTAATCGGGCCAATGATGAAAAACATGGCAACGGAAAGCCTGCGTAGCTGCCTCATGACCTGCTCTCTAACAACCCTTTTTCTACAGGCACAGGAAGAGACATGACAGGTGTTGAGACATAAATATTCACGTCGTCTCCCCAATTTCATATATGGTCAAAAGCAGCAAGCGAAGTTAACAGCAAGCAGCAGTAAAGCAACAATCCCACCTACCTAGCTAGCCAGCAGGCAGCAGTAGTAGTAGCAGTAGCAGGGCAGTAATAGGGCCAGTACAGTAGGGCACCACCCAAGCAGCCCCAGCAGTTATAGTAGCAGCAGCAGCAGCAGCAGTAGCAGCAGCAGTAGTAGCAGCAGCAGCAGCAGCAGCAGTAGCAGAGTAGGCAGCAGCAGCAGCAGCATCCCTACCCCAGCAGTCGGTATAATATAGACGACCGATATCGTAGCTGCCGCCGATCATAAGCGTGTACTATGCTTTGACTGCCCAGGCGTTGCCCATGACTGGGAAGAGACGGGGTGCTCGGTGATAGGAACAGCGGGTTGAAGGCGGGATTTAGTAGGGGGAGGGTAGGGGAGGGAGAGGTGATGCATGGTCGGGGCCCGGGAAAGGTCGGGTGGAAGGCCAATACGGAAGGAGAGGATGAGGAGAGGGAGTGGTAGATAGGCCCGCGTCACTGGATCGTATCACTCGTATCCGTCGTCCTAGTTCCCAACCCCTCCAGCATCCTCCATTCATTATTCCAGCAACCTCTAACACGCCGCATCACTCTGCCTCTGCTTCTCTTCAGCATCACTATGGCGAACTAAAGGAAGTATACCGCTAATGATAGAACCAGCATTCCTTTATTCTAGGCATCTAGCACTAGACTCAGCATGCGCCTTCATTGCTAAGCATCTACACTACTGCAACATCCCTTTATTGCTAGCATCTTACACTAGCTTCAGCATTTACCTTCTATTCCTAGCATCTACACTAGCTCAACAATCCCTTCATTGCCAGGCCATCTACACTAGCTCAACATCCCTTGTATTGCTAGCATCTACACTAAGCTCAACATCAGCCTTCATTTGCTAGCATCTACACTAGTCTCTAACATCCTTCATTTGGCTAGCATCTACCACATATGAAGATCATCGCGTAAGCTCAGCATTGCCTTCATTGCTAGCATCTACACTAGCTCAGCATCCCTTCATTGCTAGTTATCTACACTAGCTCAGCATCCCTTCATTGCTAGCATCTACACTAGCTGAACATCCGCTTCATTGCGTAGCATCTACACTAGCTCACATCCCTTCATTGCTACGCATCTACACTAGGTCAGACATCGCCTTGCATTGCTAGAGTATGCTACACTAGCTCAGCATCCCTTGCATTTGCTAGCATGCTTACACTAGCTCAACATCCCTTCATTGCTAGCTCTAGCACTAGCTAAAACAGTCCCTTCATTGCTAGCATCTTACACTAGCTCAGCATCTCCTTCATTGTTAAGCATCTACACTAGCTCCAAGCATCCCTTCAATTGCTAGCACATCTACACTAGCTCAGGGGCATTCTTGCATTGCTAGTACTACACTAGCTCAACATCCCTTCCATTTGGTAGCATCTACACTAAGCTGCAGGCAATCCCTCATTGTTAGCAATCTACTACTAGCTCCAAGCATCCCTTCAATTGCTAGCATCTAGCACTAGCCTCAAGCATCCGCTTCATTTGTTAGCATCTACACTAGCTTGCAGCCATCCCTTCATTGCTAGCATCTATCTACTAGCTCAGCATCCCTTCATTGCTAGCACTACAACTAGCTCAGCATCCCTTCATTCTAGCATCGTACAACTAGCTCAACATCCCTTCATTGCTAGCATGCTTACACTAGCTGCAGCATCCCTTCATTGCTAAGGCACTTACACTAGCTGCAACATCCTTCCCATAATGCTAGCATCTACACTAGGCTCAGCATCCTTTCATTGCTAGCAATCTACTACTAGCTCAAGCATCACCTTCATTGCTAGCGATCTACAACTAGCTCCGCATCCGCTTCATTTGCTAGCATGCTACACTAGCTCAGGCATCCCTCTTGCTAGCATCTACACTAGCCCTAAGCATCCCCTTCATTGGCTAGCATCTTACACTAGCTCAGCATCCTGTCATTTGGCTTAGTATCTACACTAGCTCAGCATCCCTTTATTCGGCTAGCAATCTACATAGCTCAGCATCCCCTTCATTGCTTAGCATCTAGCACTAGCTCAGCACCTTCATTGTAGCATGCTATCAGCTAGGCTAGCATCGCCTTCATTGCTAGGCATACTACAGCTACTCACAGCATCGCCTGTCATTGCTAGCATCTACGCACTAGGCGTTCAGGCATCCCTTCATTGCTTAGCATCTAGGCACTCTCAACTCCCTTCATTGCTAGGCATCTACACTAGCTCAGCATTCCTTCATTGCCTAGCGATCTACACTAGCTCAGGCATCCCTTCATTGGCCTTAGCATCCTACCACTAGCTCACACCCTGTCATTGCTAGCAATCTACACTAGCTCAACAATCCCTATCATTGCTAGGGCACTACACTAGCTCAACATCCCTTCATTGGCTAGCATCTACACTAGCTCAGGCATCCACTTTCATTGCTAGCATCTGACACTAGGCTCAAGCATTCCCCTTCATTTGCTAGCATCTACACTAGCTCAGCATCCCTTCATTGCTAGTATCTACACTAGCATCAGGCATCGCCTTCATTGCTAGCATTTACACTAGCTCAGCATCCCTTCATTGCTAGCAATCTACACTAGGCTCACATCCCTTCATTGCTAGCATCTACAGCTAACTCAACATCCCTTCCATGTGTTAGCATCTACAGCTAGCCCGAGCAATCCCTCATTGGCTAGGCATCTACACTAGGCTCAGCATCCCCTATCAATTGCCTAGCAGATGCTACCACTAGGCTCAGCATCCCTTCAGTTGCTAGTATCTACACTAGCTCAGCATCACCTTCATTGCTAGCATCTACACAGCTAGCAATCCCTTCCAATTACTAACATCCTACACTAGCTCAAGCATCCCGCTTCATTGCTAAGCATCTAACACTAGCTGCAGCATACCCTTTCATTGCTAGTATCTACACTACTCAGCAAATCCCTTCATTGCTAAGCATCTACCTAGCTCAACATCACCTTCATTTGCCTGCATCTACACTACTCAAGGGCATCCCCTTCATTGCTAGCATCTACACTAGCTCGAGATCCCTTCATTGCTAGCATTTACAACTAGCTCAGCATCCCTTCATTGCTACATCTACACTAGCTCAACATCCCTTCATTGCTAGCATCTAACACTAAGCTCAAGCATCCCTTCATTGCTAGCCATCTTCATACGCGCTCTAACTCTGCTTCCTTCGGCAGCCCTTTCCATCCACCGCGCCCTAGCAAACATTCCGCAGCCACCTGCACTCTAGATCACGTGCTTTTCAATTAAACCATATGTATGTAAATTATCAACAAGTAACCCCGCCGCATGTGGCAGCAATCGGCCAGCTCCATGGCAGAATCCGCGTAGCAGACGACGCACATCCCAACATGATCCTAGCATCACCTGCATCCCGACATGATCCTAGCATCACCTGGCAGTAGTAGTAGTAGTAGTAGTAGGCAGCAGCAGGCAGCAGGCAGTAGGCATAGGCAGCAGGCAGGCAGCAGCAGCAGCAGGCAGGCAGCAGCAGCAGCAGCCAGCAGGCAGCAGCACCACCACCACCACCACCACCACCACACCAGCAGAGCAAGACCAGCACACCAGCAGCGACCAACAACATAATAACAATAACAACACAACAACAATAACAATGCAATAACAACAACAACAACACAATGCACAACAACAACAAACAACAACAAACAACAACAACAACACACAAACAGCAGCCAGTCAGTGCTAACGTGTCATGTCCTTGCCCGGCTCCGGTGTGTCGCACGTGGTGACGGCAGGGACGGGCCAACGGAGGGGAAAGGATGTTAGAAGTCCGCGTCGTGTGATTGGTTTATAGAATAAGGGGGGCGGGCGGGTAACACGTGTTATTGCTGTTGCACGTTTTTCTGATTAACGAAATGTTTTCGTAAACAACTCGCGGCCTGCGAGTTCTCCTCGTCATCTTCTGCCTCTCTCTGCGCTTCTGGCTGTTGTGGTTGATGGCGTGAAGTGAAAGAGCATGGGCACTCAACAATACCTATTAAACCCAAAGAGCACGCAGCATTAACGTCACACCATACACCTACGCGCGACCTCTGCACGCGCACAGGCGTGCACACACACACACAACACACACAACACACACACCTCACACACACACACACACAGCACATGCCACGCACACGCGCACGAGCGCACGTACCCACGTACACGCACACGAGGGTCACACACACACACGCACACCACACACACACACATGCACACACACACACAGCACCACACACACACTGGCACACACACACACACACACACAACACACACACCATGCACACACCCGTCACACAAAAACCCGACCCACACGACACACACACAGAAGCACACACACACACACCCGACGCAACACACACACACAACACACACAACGACGGCACAACACATGCACACACATAGCACAGCAACACACACGAACACACACACACACACACACACACGAACGACACCACAACGCAACACACACACACACCACGTGCGGCACACACACACACACACACCCACATGGACCACAGCACGACACACACATGCACAGCACCCACACACACACACACACACACACACACACACATGCACACACACAACACACACACAGCACATGCCACACAGCACACACACACACACACCACAAGGCACAGCACCACACAGGCCACACACACACACACACAACACAGCACACACACACACACACATGCGGCACACACACGAAACAACACCACAACAGTCACACGAGCACCACACACACACACACACACACACACACACACAACCCCGTCAATGTTTTGCAACAACCATAACAAAGATGTGCCGGGAATACACATACTTACAGAGAGCGAAGTGTGCGCGAATTAGAAGTGCGAATGGGGAAAAAGAAGGGATAGGGAGCGGAAAAGAGGGAGTGGAAAACAAACCACATCGGAAAGCTTATATACAAGCAGTATATACACGCACTCTAGTAAAACTCCTAGATGGCATGTAGGATGTTTGCTAGGGCGCGGTGGATTGGAGATGCCTCGGGAAGCAAAGTTAGATGCATGAGCAAGAAGGAGATGTTAAGAAAGATTCCTTCTGTTAGAAGGAGGAATGAGGATACCACAAACAACGGCGTGCGTCCTTGGGTTTTTCGGAGGGTTGATAAAGATTCCCTCTGCTAGTAGGAGAGAGGAGGCTACCACAGACAACTTTGGAAGGGTTAGGAAAGATTCCTTCCGCTAGCAGGAGATGGGGAGGATACCACAGACGACAAGGGAAGGGGAGAAGGTTGGTTGGGGTTTGTTAACCTCGGGAATGGTGGGTAGCGGGAAGGACGACATACATTCGCAGGCCTCCCCTCGATCCCGACGTGCGATCTCTGCGCATGCGCCGACTAGCGGTCGGTTTCTACTGGCGACGCCGTTCTGCTTCTCAATATTTACAGACGGGTCGACGGAAGGCGGCGAGCGAGGGCGAGGCCGTAATACGACCCGACTGACCCAAATATACACACACACACACACGCTACTACCACCACATATTCTACAATATACTATACACGTACACGCTACTACATACACCGGCTCTAGCACCCACATCCTATACTTCACTCATAGTACGGTGGCAGCTATAGGGTGGTCAAGACGCAGCAAGGGTCAAGCCGTGGACATTGGCTGTATACACGCAGCTGGTCCTTCTACACGGATAAGGGAGCAGGAAAGGGTTAAATCACAATCTCAAGGCTAGGTTTATGCGCCATGCATGGTGGGGTGCGTGGTCAAGGCGTAGCAAGGGTCGAGCTATGGACACGGGCTGTATATGTATACACACAGCTCGCCCAGTCACACGAAGGAGGGAAAGGGTTAAACCACAACTGTAACCCACAACTGCGAGGTTAGTTTAATTTATAAGCCATGCAGGGAGGGATGTGCTTGCGTGATCAAGACGCAGCAAGAAGTCATGGACATGGACTGTGTATATATGTGTACGCACAGCTGCTGGCCCTGTCACACACAGGAGGAAGCAGGCAAGGGTGAAACCATAACTATAGGAGGTTAGGTTAATTTATACACCATGCAGGGAAGGGGGTTAAGCACACAGCCATGCACACACGCGCGCACACGCACGCACGCACGCACGCACACACACACACAACCCGGCAATAATTTGCAACCATAACAAGGCTGTGCCGGGAATACATACAGACAAAGAGCGAAGTGTGCGCGATATATATATATATATCG
>NW_014578677.1:10525-12223 GCF_000485595.1 Priapulus caudatus
AGAGAGAGAGAGAGAGAGAGAGAAAGACAGAGAGCGAGAGAGAGAGAGAGAGAGAGAGAGAGAAAGCGTGAGAGAGAGAGGGAGAGAGAAAGAGATAGAAAGAAAGAGAGAGCGAGCGCGCGTGCGTGAGAGATAGGGGGAGAGAGAGAAAGCGTGAGAGAGATAGAGAGAGAGAGAGAGAGAGAGAGAGAGAGAGAGAGAGAGAAACGCACACAGAGAGAGGGGGGAAGATAGCGATGTTGATCGCATACGAGTGACTTTCGGCATCAGGTTTGTTATGTCTGACTCAGTATTACGCGCTTAAAATCTGCTAATTTTATATTTGGAATCTATCAGCAGAGCTTGCTGTAGAATTCACTCAACGTCAGCCTTCCAGTGTTGATTGAATTCCCGGTAAAATTAATATTGTTTGCAATATAAATATTGATAATGATAACATCATTAGACTAAATAAATTAGTATATATTAATATTAGCGATATTTTCGTCATCATCACCATGCATGATTATCATTATTCTCATATTATCATCTTACCCCCCCCCCCTCCTCCTCCTCCTTCTCCTCCTCCTCCTCCTCCTCTTCTCCTTCTTCTTCTTCTTCCTCTTCCTCCTGCTCCTGCTCCTCCTCCTCATCATGAGCATCATCATCATCATCATTATTAAAATATATCCAACATCTATAAACTGGTCATAGAGGAGAACACTAGCATCCCAAGATTTACATTTGAGCTTATATCTCCCGCAATACCCTTGCATTCGTACCCTTGGACACAGACCGTACAGCCAACACCAGCACCCCATCCCACTGCGGGCCCACCCTAGACATGTCCCTGCACCATGCATGGATGCCTCAGATCTTTCCGTAACGAGCAAGGGTCAGCTTCTCCCCTCCTCCCCGTTGCCACCACATAATCAGTCTAGCGTGTCCGACCGCAGATAGAATGACAGAACAAACGAGCCTCCCGCTGCCAGCAGGGGGCGCCCCTGGGAGTAAAGACAAGCGAACATCTGCTGCTGTACGGTGGTGCGTTCGTTTATTATTTCATCATTTGCTATGTAGTAGTAATTAGACGAGTTGCCACCGCGACTCGCTAATGCATTCCCGAACGCGGCGTTGTCTGTGGTGTGAACGGGGGACTAACCCTGTGCCCCCGTGTTTGCAAATCGGATACGTGAAACAAGAACCCCGCGCGCACCCAGTATAGCGTGCGACTCTCTCCCAGAGATGCTTGACCCTCGCGCTCTCTCGCTCGCGCCCTCTCTCTCTCTCTCTCTCTCTCTCTCTCGCTGTCTCTCTCTCTCTCTCGCTGTCTCTCTCTTTCTCTCCGTTGCAGATGCTGCGACGTTGTACAGCAGCAACATCGCATCTTCGTCTGCGTCGTCGTTGCCATGGCGACATCAGCGCCATCCTGCGGCCAGCATCGCCGCGACGAAGAATATGATCTTCGAATTTTTTATGATATCGCCCATCTATGTGTCACGTGACCGCGCGCGTATCCTGGCCGCGTGTGTGCGCGGTTTATTTGGTCGTGTTTTTTTACGAATTCATCATAACAACGTGACAGCAATGACAGCTGCTAGGCTTATACCTCGATCGTTAGCAGACGAGAATTATGTGACTTTGCAATTCTTTTTATGTTTAGGGTGACATTGACACTATATATATATATATATATATATATATATATATATATATATA
>NW_014578677.1:12248-13411 GCF_000485595.1 Priapulus caudatus
CTCTCTCTCTCTCTCTCTCGTGCGCTCTCTCTATCTCTCGCTCTGTCTCTCTCTCTCTGTGTCTCCCCCCCTCTCTCTCTCTCTCTCGCGACTCAGGCACCTCACTCACAAGGCCCGACATATTGACAGTGTACACATTGTAGCGTAATTTGCATGACGCGGCGTCACCCGATGATGACGTAATGCGTTCGGCAATATTCGGCAATTGTCGGTAATTAAGACTGCGTGGGAAACTGTTGCGCTACGCTGTGTGAAAGATCGACACATTATGCAGTCCTAGCGAACTCCCATCCCCACCGCTATTTATAGATGCTTAGAAATAGAGCTTGGTAGAGTAGATATAGTGGTTTGGTTGCTTATACTCACTCGCCCAATGCAAATTCGGTAGCCGACACAGAAATGGTCCAGATTTCGCCCAAGATTTCTGCCATGAGTTTTAATTAGTTAATTAATAAACGCGTTGATTCGGCACCCGTTGTTTAGAAACCTGTGTGAATGAGTATTTTGACTATCGTAAGACTGAAATGTCGAAATTTTTAGCACGGTATTTCACTTAAAACGTTCTGACATACACACGGAAACAGAATTATTCCAAACATTAGTCATAGCGTTAACTTTTCTTCGTTACAGATCATTGATAGAAACATCGTAAAGTGACGAGTTTCTCGTACGTATGGCGGTCCGATCTGCGAGAAAAAGTTCATGTCAAGACTAATGTTAAAACGAAGTTTGTTTCTGTCAACGAAGCCTGGGTCTTATCCTCCTCTACTCCCGCTAACTCTAGCTTCTATCTCTTCTAACTCTTTAACCCCGCCAACACACTTGCATCGTCTAGGCATGTTCTTTTTTCAAGTACGTACGGTGGTCCGGTCTACGAGAAAAGGTTCACGCTAAGAATAACGTTAAAACTCTGTGTTGAAAATAATGTTAAGAATAATCTCTCTCTCTCTCTACACCAGCTAACTCTAACTTCTAACTCTTCTAACTCTTTCACCCCGCATTTGCATCTACTAGGCATCCCGCGTGGTGTCTCGCTGCTGTCGCCATCGCTAAGCCTCCCCCGTCTGCTCCCAGCGTGTCAACCCCACACTAATCCCCCTCCTGCAGTGAATGCACTGATCAGGCCTGTCAACTACCACGACAGATGTTTGCCTTACCAGCAG
>NW_014578677.1:16624-34076 GCF_000485595.1 Priapulus caudatus
CTCCAACCTCATCCCCACCACTCGACCCTCCTCCGTGATACCCTCCCTAACTTCAACTCTATCCCCCCCCAACTTGCCCCCTCGCTCCTACACCTCCCCTACTCCTAACTCAATCCCACCACCAACCCTCCCTCTACACCCTCCCGTCGTTCGCCAACTACTCATTCCTCCCCACATTTACTCACACTTCCTACATCGCGAGCCACCTCCAATCTCCATACCTTCATAATCCCTTCCAGTACGCCCTCTTCTCCATATCTCTCCGCTCATCCAATCTCACATTCTTCTCCATCATACCCCCGGCCTAGCTTCTCATACACCTCTACAGCTAATCTCCAACCCCCTCCTTTCATCCTCTTCCCACAAATGTTCACCTCAACTTGCCCCTTTTACTTCAGTTAGTACTATAGCCGCGTTCAGTTTTGCGCCACCTGTGTACGCGGGCATGTACGTACTAGAGCTACCTTTAGCCAGTCACCACGATGTGTGCGCGGCACCAGCCCCGGGCTGTCAGTGGGAAACTGGGAACATTACCCGCGAGAACACTAACAACAGTAATACGTAACTAGGTGGCCGTATGCGCGATATACATGCAAGCCACTCGTTCTCCAGCTCGCTGAAGCTGTGTACATTGCGCAGCATCGTATCAAGTATAAATAATTAATATAGTATAGTTAATATACTTAGTATAATATATTATTACAGCACATAAATCATGGACACAGAACGTAGACTACATTGTGTACAGGCTTGAAGAAACTCTTTCTAATAGCCTCACATAATTACATAGCCTCTGCCCACTCTTGCTCCTTTCAACGTCTTGAACGGATTCGTGGATCTCTGGATTTACATACACGATGGTGAGCACATGTGTAACTATATCTTCTTGCGCATCATTGAAGCTCACCACATCATCGTCTCAGAAGCACGCAAACAAAATCACGCCAAAAAAAATAACAAAATTGCCCTCCTGTGTCTTTTCAAAGTTATCCTCTCCTCGCGACTCGTCTCTTCTCCTCTCGCTCTGTCGCTCGTCTCATCGTCTCTCTCCTCTCCTCTCTCTCTCTCTACTCCCTCTCCCTCCGTCCGGACGGCGGAGTCTCCCGCTCTCCCTCTCCCTCTCCCTCTCCCTCTCCTCTCCCTCTCCCTCTCTCTCTCTCTCTCTCTCTCTCTCTCTATCATCTCTCTCTCTCTTCTCTCTCTCTCTTCTCTCTCTCTCTCTCTCTCTCTCTCTCTCTCTATCGCTCTCGCTCTCGATCTCTCTCTTTCTCTCACATGCCTAATATCACTGCTAATATCTAAACCAAATATCCAAATATTCCACGAATAGCGGTGCGCGGCTGCTAACTATTTATGTATGGCGGTTTATTACCGAATTAAGTAAATAAATCAGTAAATAAATAATTAAACAATACATATTGTGAATGTCTCCCTAGGTAAAGTACCCGTTCCAAGTTAATAAGAGAAGAAGATGGAGAAGGAGATGGAAAAGAAGACGACGACGACGAAGAAGAAGAAGAAGAAGAAAAAGAAGTAGAAGCATTAAGAAGAAAACAAGGAACTACACTAAATCACTTACCACATGTAAGAGTGACGGCCAAGATGACCAGAGCTACACGAAAGTCCATCGTCATCGTCATCATCATCACAGCAAGTATAAAAAAAAACTCCGGCTATGGTCAAAGTACGTGAAAAAATGTTTGACTCGCAAAACACTTGCGTGTGGTTGTTTCGCAGTGTCAGAGGAACGCGCACAAACACACACACACTGGGAGAGAGAGCGACAGCACGCACGGGGCACAGCAATACGCAGTCTGACAGATCTGCACACGCCTTCTCAGCCTCCGATGCTGTGTGTGCCGGTAGCGGGAAGTGACGTCAGAGTAGCGCCAAGTCTAAATATACATGTACGCCATGTTTAACGCTATGTACGCGCGCAGCGCTCAGGATCAACAGCAAAGCTATGCCACGCAATATTGAATCATGTCTCTCTGGATGAAATACGTACTTAATTATAATTTATAATTCTTGTTAATTGATAAATTTATAAAAAGAGGATTGACATCAAGGAAACATGTATTGTTCAGTTAACCAGCATTCAACGCGAAAGTAGTGTTAATTATTGCAGATTATGAATTTAAACCGTATGGTGCATTAAAGAAGGTTTACTTAGTTCATCGATGCGTAAATAATATCAGGAATTAGTCTTAGAGAGACTAGGCAAGAGAAACGGGTCCGTTTCTTAGCGATGTACGACACATGTGCAACTATTTTGTCATTGGTTCGTTCTTAATACCTGGTCACGTGATTACGCGAGCAAGTAAGGCGGCGCCGGCAACATCCGGTACCTGCACATCACAACATTTCCTTCCTGACACTGACAGCAGTCAACATGTTGTTGATTTTATTTTATCAATAAAAACCGTCAAAACTTGGAGTTTGAGGTAACGACAGTTGCACTTTGTAGCTAAGGTATTTTGTCAGCATTTCCACCTCCCCAGAGCCATGTCATTTGTCGAGATCAAGACAGGTCGCTGAGATGAAATCCCGGTACATGTAGCCATTGCATGTACTAGATGTAGTAGTATCATGTACATCGTCGAAAGACGAAAAACTGTGTTAAGGTTATTCAAACTTTCCCTGCGCTTGCTCGAAATTCGTAGCACGTATTTGCGATAAATCAGTGTTAGATTGCAGTTGGTTAGCTATCTCAGAGATGACTAACTAAAAGTAAACAAGGCTATTAACATTGAGCCTTGAGGCTATAAACAAGGCTTAAAACTACTTTAACTAGGTTTTGAACCCAAATCGATTATAGCTGGTACTATTAAGGTGTGGCTCTATACACGTAGCACTTCACTCCACCACAGGAATCCCAAGTCCAAGGTAGAGTGAAGGTCTACACGAGTGTAGCTACTAAGCTAGATCAGTATAGTTCTTCGCCAAGGTTGCGAATGGCATTCGTTCCGATTTCATTCGATCTCGTTCACGTCGGCTGGATTCAGTATTTATCCTGGCCGGTGTTACTTGTCCCCTGAGTCATCACAGATCATATATAAATATATATACAGGGTGCGAAATTACCGCGAGTCTGGAGTCTAATACGCCCTGATTTACTGTCGGACTCCATGATTTGACATATGCAGGAGTCCGTGTGACTCCCTGAAAATTCTGCTATACTAACTAGTTCATTCCAGAGCGGACTCCCTGATTTGACATATGCAGGAGTCCGTGTGACTCCCTGAAAATTCTGCTATACTAACTAGTTCGTTTCAGAGCACGGCCTCGCGAAATTGCCGTATTGATTCAGCAAATATGTTATGACAATTTCAGGGGTAGAAATTAGCTTTTGAATAAAGGAGTCCAACAGACTCCCTGCCCTCAAAAAGAGGGAGTCCGTGGCAAAATGAGGGAGTCCGCAGTCTGAAGTTCAAAATTAAAGATATTAACAATAACGCATGTGCTTATTTTGAAGATTCATGCAGTTGCACGTCTGCCAAATTTTCTTTGTACATTTGCTGAAAAAATACGGTAATTCCGCAAAGCCGTGCTCTGGAACGAACTAGTTAGTATGGCAAAATTTTCAGGGAGTCACACGGACTCCTGCATATGTCAAATCAGGTAGTCCGACAGTAAATCAGGAAGTATTTGACTCCGGACTCGCGTTAATTTTACACCCTGCAATTTGGCAGACGTGCAACCGCATGATAAATCTTCAAAATAAGCACACACGTTATTGTTAATATCTTTAGTTTTGAACTTCAGACTGCAGACTCCCTCATTTTGCTGCAGACTCCCTCTTTTTGAAGGAGGGAGTCCGTTGGACTCCCTTGTTCAAAAGTTAATTTCTACCCCTGTATATATATATATATATACATGTCAAAGCCAAGGTTCTTCTATTGACCGATTTAGTACTATGTGTACAATGTCACACCTTGATATGAGATATCGCTATTCTCTGTGGCACTGTACGTGTCAGTACACTCAGCTGTGCACACAGACACACACACACACGGCGACACACACACACACACAGCGACGCACACTCACGTATTTATATATATAATATATATATATATGTAGCTGAGTGCATTGCTGTAGTGGTCACTAGTAGCTGTATGTACTTTTAATCATAATGTACGTGTGTGTCAACATGGCGGATATTTGTCCGCTGCAGATAATAGCTATGTGGGGCATGCACCCCCCTCCCACACACACACAAACTTTCACCCTTAAAACGTGTAATCACTCATTGCACCTCTCCAGGGATGATCCGCTCTGGATATCGGAAGATAGATCGTCCCGAGAAGAACTCTCCTGCGTGGCTGCACCACGTCTGAGCTTTGAGCTTCTCGTTTCAGTCGTCTAGGAGGACAACACATCGTGACGAGCTGCCCCCCCCCCTCCATCGCTCCCGCACTGCATCAGCATCGGCCGACCTCACGCGTGGACATGAATGGAAGGAGAGCGACAGACTGACGCGATGGGAGTTCCGACGAGAGTGTGGCGCCCCCTGGCCCACTTCCAGGAGCACTTGGGTAACGCGATGACCCGTCATGTGGGTGGGCGTCCGGTGGGGCGAATACGCAGATATAGTCGAAGTTAAACGTCGATTCTTCTTAAAGATTCCATTGATCCTGGCTGTTACTTGCCACCAGAGTCATCACAGATCATATATATATATATATATATATATATATAGATATATATATATATATATATATATATATATATATATATATATATATATATATATATATATATATATTTATATACATATCAGAGCCAAGGGTCTTTTATTGACCAATTTAGTACTACAAGGTCTCACCTTGATATGAGATTCTTTTTGGAGATCATCGTTTAATTTTTAGAGATTAGGCTCGGAAGTAACGGTCCATTTTTTGCGAGCTTTTGCGTTTGGCGTTTCCGCGGCGACGACATCTGCGCTCGTCGTTATCTGCCGCGTCGTTAGCGACTGCGTTCGTTGTCCGTTTCAGATTACCGATATGCACTGATCGTTCTCAGTAACCCGGCGCGTGGAATCAAGTCATGGTTCAACGAGCTGTGGACGAAAGGTGAGCGCTGCCACTGCCGCGGCGTCGCGATGGCCTGCTGTTGGGCGTGCGTCCGCTGACAGTGACAGTGTGGTGGGGACAAGCGCGGAGAGTCTTTCTGAATTCACGAAGCAGCTTGCTTGGTGATCACTCATGTGTAATATTTAGTCATGGAAGAATAATAATAATAATAGTAAGGATAATGATGATGATGATGATGATGATGATGCTGATGATGATGATGATGATGATGATGATAATAATAATAATAATAGAAATAATAACATTAACAATAATAGCAGTAAATAATAATAATAATATCAATGATAATAATGTTAATAATAATGTTAGAAATAACAATAATAATAACAGAAATATTGACGATGGTAATTAAGTTCGTTACGATCCCCAGCCTCCTTCACGTCGTGCGTGGACGGTGGCGCCAACGCTCTGTACGACCACAACGTGGGAACGAACAGTATAAAGCTGATGCCAGACCTTGTGTCGGGCGACTTTGACTCCATCCGGCCGGACGTCCGGGAGTTCTACCAGCGATCCGTAAGTCAGTGCTGGTAGCTTCTGTAGAGGAGAGAGAGAGAAGGGCGGGGGGAGATATGGACAGAGATAGAGAGATAGCGAGGGAAAGAGAGTTAGACAGACAAAGATAGATAAAGAGAGAGATAGAGAAGGTGAGAGAGAGAGAGAGAGGTGGGAGATAGAGAAAGAGAGAGAGAGAGAGAGAGCTCAGGAGTAAAAGAGGAAGAGAGAGAGTGCTAGACAGAGAGAGAGAGAGAGTGCTAGACAGAGAGAGAGAGAGAGTGCTAGACAGAGAGAGAGAGAGTGCTAGACAGAGAGAGAGAGAGAGTGAGCTAAAGAGAAAGCGAGAGAGCAAGCGCGTGTCATTACACGCGAGAGAGAGATTAAGAGCGACAGGCTTGAGTGATGAGGCACCGATCAGCTCTATCTCTATACGTCTCAGTCTCCGTACGTCTCTGTGTGTCTCATCGCACGTCTCGCGGCGATGCTTGCAGGGCGTGGAGGTGATCGAGACGCCGGACCAGAATGAGACGGACTTCACGAAGAATCTGCGTCTTGTCGCGAGTCGACTACAGAAGCTCGACGGACGCGTACGTAACCGCCGTCGCCATGCTCACGCAGAATTATCTTATTGTGTTTTCTTCATATTATTACTCCTTCGAATTTTATTATCTTAGCCTATCTTAGCCTTAGCCTTATATCTTAGCTTGGCTTATCTCTATAACCTTTCATCTGGAAAGCTAGCATTTTTTCACTCGATTCCTCTCTTTTTTGTCTCACGAATTCGTGATGTTTTAATCTGTAGAGATTTTTTTCTCGGAATTATTGTTTTTTTGTCTAGTTTTAGATATCTATCTATATATGCATATACATACATACATACATACATACATACATACATACATACATACATACATACATACATACATACATACATACATACATACATACATAGTATTACATACATGGCATTGCATACGGACGTCGTACATACATTACAATACATACATACATAATACAGTACATTCTACATACATACATACATACATACATACATACATACATACATACATACATACATACATACATACATTACATACAACATACATACATGACATACATACATACATACATACATACAACATAACATACATACGATACATACATACATTTTAAACGATACATACATACATACATACATAAATACATACAGACATACATACATACATACTACATACATAACATAAAGGGAAAACTTTCTTTTTCACGGGAGCTCTTTTTTCAAAAGTCTGTGGACAAAATAGCTCGTCAAAAATTTTATGGGGAGCTATTTGAGCCTTACTGGGGAGCGATTTCGGAGGTTGAAGATCGAATCGCTCCAATCGCCTCCCGTGTACTGTTACTATGTTGGCTGTGTTGAAGGTACAGACATACATACTACATTATATATATATGTACATACATTGTGCATATAAGCATGTGTTATGATATTGAGGTGTCAGGCTATGTTGAGCGTATCAGATACACATACATCACGTACGTTTGACGTACGTACGCACGTACGTATCGTAACCGGCTACCTACATACATACTTATGCATTGCATGCTATGGCACGTACTCATAGTGATACCTATCCATTAACACTACATTACATCATTCATCATACATGTACAATACTGTAGCATGTACGCACACGATAAGTACATACTAATGTAATATACAGGCTCATGTGTAGGTATTATGTGGTTGTTGTTTTGCAAGTACAGCCGTCATCGTCGTGTGTCACCACGTCGGGGTTGGACCACGCCCACGCCGACCACTGCTTCGCGCATCACTCATATACTTCTCTCTCTCTTCCTCCCTTCGCCGCAGCGATGGACAGGACTCTCCACCACTTACCTCGATGGGAGAACAGATCGTCGCTTGTGCCTGCGTGCCAAGCTTTGTGACCGGTGTTGCGCGTCCGTGTGTGGGCACAGCATGGGTTGCGTGTCGGGGGGTGGGGTGGGGCTTGTGCTCGTGAGGTGTCGTGTGTCGCTGTCGTGGCGTGGGCGTTTGTGCTGATGCGGCGGGAGGGCGCAGTGTGTGTGGGTGGCTCAGATCCCCGTTCGCCCCCTCAGGGGCGCGTGGACCTGCTCTCATAGTCTCCCCTTGTGGTGTGCCATTACATCACGTCCGCGATTCGCATGTCCCGTTCATGGACTCTGGCCGTTCTGCCGCGCTGCGGCGGCAATCTCCGCTCTACTAATGCGTGTGTGTGTGGGTGGTGGAGGGGTGTGTGTGGGGGGAGGGTGCACGCGCGTGTGTGTGTTGCTGGGCGGGGGGGAGGGTGCGGCGCACGTGTGTGTGTGCGTGTGTGCGTCGTGTGTGTTGTGTGTGTGTGGTGTGTGTGTGCGTGTGTGCGTGCATGCGTGCGTGCGTGCCTGTGTGCGCGTGTTTGTGCGTTGGTACATGCGTGTCTGCGTGTGCATTTGAGCGTAGGTGTGTGCGTGCCTGTGTCTGCGTGTGCGTGTGAGCATGGGATATGCATGTCACTGTCAAATCAAACCTCAGCATTTGTCTTGGTCAATCTCCTGACTCTCTATGCTTGTTCAGGGCGCCACCTACCTAAAGGTGGACAGCGGCTATGAGGACAAACACTGCGGCCTCGTACCGATGGTCATCTGTGAACATGTGACTACCACCGGTCTCAGTGGAAACCTGAGTGAGTTCTCCCGTAGTACGATAATAGTGATGATGATGATGATGATGATGATGATGATGATGATGATGATGATGATGATGATGATGATGATGATGATAATAATAATAATAATAATAATGGTTATATTAATGGTGATGATGATGATTAAATTAATGATACTAATAATAATATTAATAATATTAATAATAATAACAGTTATATTAATGATAATAAGAGTTACACTGTAAGCATTAAGTTAACAGCTTGTAGATTATAAACAGAATCTGACGAATCCGCGCACAGACGGCGCAACACGTCTGTAATCCACCTGCTGACGCATTTGTTCGCTTGTTTTTTCGCGGCAGACGACCAGGCGCTGGCGTTTGGTGACCTCGTCAGCACGTCGAACCACCTGGCACATGGCGATGGCGACAATGAGGGCGCCACAGTCAGCGTCATCACCGACCGCCCGATATTCTGGACCCAGAGCTTCAGGCTTCCCGGCGACGAGCCGAACACGTGAACTCGCCCTGGCGCTGCGGCCGCCCGGCGACGACCTCGACACGTGAACATGCACCAGGGGGCGCTGTGGCTGTCCGGCAGCAACCTAAGCACGTGAACTCTCGCCAGGGGGCGCCGCGGCTGCCCGGCGACGAGCCTAACACGTGAACTCTCGCCAGGGGCATGCATTTGGGAGAAAATGCATTGGTCGCCAGGGGACGCGCGAGGCACGGACGCTGCGCACCGGAGCGGAACTTTTTTCCGAAACGGAATGGAAGACGAAATCGAAAAACGGGTTTACCATTCTCTGACCCCGGGAGATCATCGCCTACATATAATGTCTTCTAACTCGTCGAACGCCGAGTGTTCGACGCGTGTTTAGTGCGAAATGCTTGACACGTCTTCAGCGTGGTGTGCAAGGTGCATTTTCTTTATTCTGTCCGTGGGCGTAACATGCATTATCGTCCGGCTGGGGTTAGCATATATCGCATAGTATCGCATCTTTTTTTTGTGGGGTGGCATGTTAATATTATGTAATTGTAATATGTAAGTTTGGCACGCAAATGCAAGACATCGTGACTTTTTTGTCGTGAAGTGTCGCGCCGGGGAGTCAGCAGTGAAGTTAACGACGACCTTTTTAGTCTCGAACACCGTTTTTAGTCTCGAACACCCGTTTTTAGTCTCGACGCTGGCTGCGATTTATTTGCGACGTTTATTGCGACATTTTCCGATGGCATCTCTCTCTCTCGGGTCTCTGTGTTCTGCTGAAGCGCGCGGGCCCGCCGGGACGGCGACCATTTCTTATGGTAGAACATACCGGGTATTTTGGCCGCGCTGCAAGTTTTTGCATCGGCTGCCTGCTGCTGTCCTGTTTCTGCTTGCTCTGATTCTGCTGCTGCTGCCTGCTAACTGCTGCCTGCTGCTGCTGCTGCTGCTGCTGCTGCTGCTGCTGCTGCTACTGCTGCTGTGTGGAGGGTTGTCGCTTTAGCGTAGATCGCGGGAGCGAGCAAGAACTGTCAGTTTCGTGCGACAGCGACGCACTAGTGGCGCGGCTAAACGCCGGAGAGTATCGCCACCTGGTGTCGCAATTTGATGGCTGCCCACGGCGTTGACGCGAGAACGAGGAGTGTGCTGCCACCTGGGGGTCCGTCTCGACCATCGCATAGAATACAATTTGCGCGCTCGCTCGCTCGTGTGGCGGTGTTGTCAAGTTGTGTATATTTGTCAAAATTTTGTTGCATTTATTTACACGAAAAGTAAGAACTAACGGCACTAAATGTATCCTGAAATTCTTACCTGATAAGATTGTTTTTCAACTAGTTAAAATTCCAAAAAACGGGCGATTTGAAATATTGATCACGACATTAAATGCTTGTTATTGGCTATGTATGAGTCATGAGTGTTCGTTTTGTTCACATCGAACGGAATAGCAAAATAGGAAGAATAATGCAGCAATTTAATCATAAAAAGTTAACAGAATCACTTACATTTTGTGAAAAAGTGGACATAATTTGTTTTACTATCTGCGGTGACGTAATCACTTACACTGTGGAGGAGAGGTTGAGATCCAGGTGAGGTGAGTGGTCCAGGTGGTTTGCAGGTGAGGGGGTTTACAGGTATGGTGAGCTGCAGAGCGCGCGGGCGTGCGTGCGTGCGGTGGGTGACGGTAGGGATAGGAACATTGACGATACCAACGATGCTTGTACGTAACGTTAGTACTTATTATTACGTACGTAAATAAATTTTTTCTTACGTACGTGATGTTCCAGCGGTTCCATAAACATTGTGATGGGTGATATATATAGTAGGCGGGTTCCTTGCTCGGTGTGTGTGTGCAACACGCGTGCGCGTGGACTGTTTGTGTGTTCTTTGGTAAATCTAACGAGTAAATATACATGTACGACGTGAGTAAAGAACCTTTACTGAGTTTTTGAGTTATTTCTCGCTTTGCCTCGTCTATGGGTTGCGCGCGGGGGGGGGGAGGCATGGTTCCCACAAAAGTGAATAATTTTTTCAAGGACTTTTCAATGACATTTCAAGTACATGTTTTTTTCAAGGACAATCTGTGACAAGTAGTTTTAGCTTTTTAGAGTCATCATACCTTAGATTTATATATAAAGTAAAAATAGTTGTTTTACACGAGTGCCGACAGCAGAATAAACAGCCGCTATAGCTCGCCGATTACCGACGTACACAATAGTCGTTTCGTATTGTCATTCACGTAGATTCATGTCACAGTCATGTAACAATATGTAAAGCTTTGATGTAACATGTATCACTCAGAACTATGTATCACACAATGTACTTTATCACTCTCAACACTATTGCATTCATCCGATTTTTTTCTCCATGAAAAAGACTGTCTTCAGTACATGTATTTGCAATTGGATTACATGCAATAAAAATTTAACAATCATAATAAACAATTGCCGGTTCTTTATGCTGACCTTTCATCTGCTGTGTCAGACAGTAAAATTAACAGCGAATAAAAGTAATCACTTATTCCTTACTCCCCTCTTGCGGATTGTTTCGCCCACGACCAGTCAAGCATGGAAAAACATTGGCAGGTAAATGGACGTATTTCAGCTGAAACTTTTTCACTCTCTGAGGCACATAATGTGAAATTACGCTTATAATACACGCGCACGCATGTGTGCGCCCGGCCGCGTGTGTGTATGTGCGTTTGAGTGACTGTAAAAACGCGTATTATAGCCGTATAATCATATTTTGTGCTTTGGGGGGGGGGTGAAAAAGTTTAGATGAAAACCGGCCATTTTCCTTGCTAACTTTTCACAGTGCAACTGATGCCGTGGGCGATACCATTTGAGGGAGGGGGATCACTTATTCCCGAGAGAATATAACGTGATAGGATATAGATTAAGCTAACATGTAAATAGATAGACATATCAGATATAGATAGATAGAAATAGATAGAATACCAGATATTGAATAATAAGGTATTATTGTTTTTTTCTTGGTTTTTCGTGATGGTTGATTCTATATGGTACATTATTACTGCTAGGTACTCAGTACATGGTTCCCACAAAAGTGTGAATTATTTTTTCAAAGACTTCAAGGACATTTCAAGGACAATCTGTGATAAGTAGTTTTAGCATTTTATAGTCATCATATATACCTCAGATTCATATATAAAGTAACAAATAATTGTTTTACATCCTAATTCAATGACAAAGGACAAAGGACAAAACTCAAGGACTTTCGAGGGCTGTGGGGACCCTGTACTGGTGGTGATGATGTTGTTGGTGTCACTAGTGAGTAGTCTGCATCATATAGTCAGGGAAACATTCAAACAATTCAACATTCAAACTTACACCAAAAATAACTGCATCTCAGACATTCAAAACGACATTTAATCGACTAATCAAAGATACAACGAGACCATTGAGCAATGAGCAAGAACACGAGTCAAAACAAACCCTTAATTATCGGCCTAATTACAAACGCCAGCCGTAATTAACGGGTTAATTACAAACACCAGCCGTAATTAACGGCTTAAGTACAAACACCAGCCGTAATTAACGGCCTAATTACAAACACTAGCCGTAATTAACGGCCTAATTACGAACACCAGCCGTAATTAACGGCCTAATTATAAACACCAGCCGTAATTAACGGCCTAATTACGAACACCAGCCGTAATTAACGGCCTAATTACGAACACCACCCGTAATTAACGGTCTAATTACGAACACCAGCCGTAATTATCGGCCTAATTACAAACACCAGCCGTAATTGCAAACACCAGCCGTAATTAACGGCCTAATTACAAACACCAGCCGTAATTAGTTAATACAAGATCAGTAAGAACAACAATCGGTAACATATCGTAGGATCTTCATACAACAACCATGAACAATGCTAGGACAAAGAACCATCCTATAATATACATACACGATATCAGGAGCGTCACGACAATGACATTGTGACAAATAATGAGAAATAACGACAAATTAATAATGACAATTTGTCATTATTAACCCCTGATGATATATATATATATATATTATGTGATGAAGGTGTCTGTGGGTTAAGACTCGTGGGTAACCAGTTGGACACCAGATGGACTCTCTCGCTCGCTCTCTCTTTGCTCTCTCTCTGCAGCGCGCTCATCTCTCGCTCCCTCTCTCGCTCTCTCTCACTCTCCCCCCTCTCTCTATTTAGGAAAATATACGTTCAAACAATACCGCGGTTGTGACGTCACGCCCACATCAATCAATACATTATGCCTAACTATATGAAAGACGAAAAATAAAAGTGCGACCAAAAATATACTTCTGCAAATTAAAAATCCATAAAAAACGTCGCGGCCGTCAGACATTAAGACTAGCGTCAATGATTCACGAACTGTACATTTAGACAACTTTCCCCTAATTTTTCGACGGTGAGGCGTCACGTCGTCAACATTCCATATCCCCGATGATTAAATCGGGGCAAAGCATTGAAGCAGTAGTAGTAGGCAGTAACAGCAGCAGCAGCAGCAGCAGCAGTAGTAGTAGCAGCAGCAGCAGTAGTAGTAGCACCATCACCACCACCACCAGCAGCAGCAGGCAGCACCAGCACCACCGACCAACCAGCAGCAGCAGCAGCAGCCAGCAGCAGGCAGCGCAGTAGTAGTAGGCAGTAGCAGCAGTAGCAACCGCAGCAGCAGCAACAGCAGCAGCACGCTACCACCACCATCACCACCACCACCACCCACCACCACACACCAGCAGCAGCAGGCAGCAGCAAACAACAGCATCAGCAAAAACAACAACAGCAGCAGTAGCATCAACCCCGCGCTGTGCTGTTAACCCTAACACACGCTACACTGTCAATGATTGAGCAAATTCCGAAAAAAAATACCTAGCAGAACACGTATAATATAATACATAGCGAACTACCGTACGTGGTGCAGCTTTTGCCGACAGCACCGCCGCGAGAACACGCGAGAACACGAGGCGAATCTCCCCTGTCTGTTCGTGAACTCTTACTGAGAATATATACATACCCCTGCTGCAGCCGGACACACTGTCCATCTCTCTATTTCTCTCTCTCTCTCTCTCTCTCTCTCTCTCTCTCTCTCTCTCTCTTCTCTCTCTCGTCTCTCTCTCTCTCTCTCCTCTCTCTCTCTCTCTCTCTCTCTCTATCTCTCTCTTTCTTGTTTCTATCGCTCTCTGCTCTCTCTCTCTCTCTTTCTTTGTTTCTATCGCTCTCTCTCTCTCTCTCTCTCTCTCTCTCTCTCTCTCTCTCTCTATATATAATATAATATATATATATATATATATTATATATATATATATATATATATGTATATCATCGTAGAGGCGGAGAGAGGCTACTCGGCATTCGCCTTGCAGGAAGTTATAACACAGTCAGCTTGGATACATCTTAAGTTCTTCCAATCACGCATTTGCTAAACAGCATTCCACTACAGATACTAAAACCGGTATATGCGATATCCTCGTCGGCAGTCCTATGTGCTAATCGATACTCGATCAATTATCGGTTGTTATCACCCCGGATATTTCCATCCAATAGCATTTTAGTGTAATCAACATGCTTCCGTAACGGACTCACTATATCCTGCTGTACATCAATATATTTTGTTTCCGTAAACTGAATATATGCTTCTGTGACATACAATATATGCTTCTGTACATACAATGTAATTATGCCCGCAACATACAATATATGACTTCTGTACATACAATGTAATTATGCCCCGCAAGCATACAATATATGCTTCGCTACATACAATATATGCTTGCCGCAACATGACAATATATTATGTTTCCATAAACGAATATATGCTTCTGTGACATACAACACTAATTATGCCCGCCCCAACATACAATGTATGCCCCGCAACATACAATATATGCTTCAGTGACATACAATATATGCTTGCTGTACATTACAATATATGCCCCGCGTAACATACAATTATATGCTTTGTGACATCAATATATGTTTCTGTGACATAACAATAATATTATACTTCTGTACATACAATATATGCCCGTAACAATAAATTATGCTTCTGTGAAATACAATATATGTTTGCTGTGACATACAATTATATTATTGCTCGCGTCAGAACATGTGCTTCTGATTGACATAATACAATATATTATGCTCCCTTAACATCTCCTATTTATTCATCGTAACATGCTCGATCTCGTAACGTGACCGATATACTCCGTTCTTACACTGGTTCAGTCTCCTAGACAATCTCGCGTGGAATCCACACCACATAACATAACAAACACCAGCACACACGCACGAGCGCAGGCCTAGTTGCCTCTATCCAGAATTTTGAAAAAAGCAGAACACACGCTGAACGCGTAAAGCCACCAAAAACAAACATCTCAACTGGCGTGCGTTGATGAAAGCATTCTATATCGTATCAGATCTTTACGATCATTTTTAAAGGACGTATATGACTCCTATGGAACTTTACGATGACCTATATGGAATCTTATAGGATCCTGTTAGGCCGCTCATAGCAGTGGTTCTTAACCTTATTTTAGTCATTGAACCCCTTTTGAGGAATCTGCGTGAAAGCTACGGACTGCTTCCCCAGAAAAAATAGAACCATTAGGGGGCCTATAGTGGAACCATAGCCCCAGGCGCCTATATGGTTCCCTAGGGGGGTGTATTATTGGAACCTATATTAGGGCCTATATAAAAGAACCTATATTATATTGAGAGAGGCGTGTAACTTTACCAAGCCTTAGGGAATCATACATCGAAGATGCGTCTCGCTCCACACGATAGGATGGGTAGTTGGCATACTCGTAATATACTAGACACCGTACAATAAAAACTATGTTATATATGTCTGCTCCTGCTATGATGTGTGTGGTTGTCGTTGACTCGTGCTGCCTATGTGCTGCCTGTGTGTGTGTGCGCTGTGTCGTGTGTGCTATGTGTGTGTGCTGTGTGTGTGTTTGTGTGTGTGTGCGCGTGCGTGCGTTGCGCGTAGCTGTGCCGTGGTGATATTTATATACACCAGCTGGTAGCTCAGTAGGTAGGTTATTACATAATTACAGGCGTAGAGATGCAGGGATGGGTGCGGAAGCTCGCACAGAGATGCAGTGGGGAGGGGGGGGCTGGGTCCGCATCTCAGAGATGCAGGGGCGAGGGGGGGGGGTCGCACCGGAGCATACAGACTAGATACGCACGCAAGGCATGCAGGGTATTTACAAAGGGTGAGTATGGATATGTAGAACCGAACAAACAGACGCTTGTATGATGACTATGTGAGCAGGTTAGGCATCTATGTACGGTACGTAACACAAAGGTATGTAGACCAGGTAGCCAGCCAATGTATGTAACACCAAGGTATATAACACCAGGTAACCAGCTAATATATGTAACACCAGATACCATACCAAGGTATATAACACCAAGGTAGGTAACACAAGATACCCTGCCAATGTATGTAACACCAAGGTAGGTAACACAAGATACCCTGCCAATGTATGTAACACCAAGGTAGGTAGGTAACACCAGATACCCTGCCAAGGTATATAACACTAGGTAACCAGCCGCAGTAGTAGCCGTACCAGGCACCACAAATCTGACTCATGCAAGCGCCACCACAGAGCCGTAGCAAGGGAGCCCATGTTCACCCCTCCCCCCTAGAGAAATATAGATTCTGTTACATGGTCAAAGGCGATTTAATCACGGTCACCTGCCCAGAACACAACTCCAGCACGTTGCTTTAACCCCCTTTCCCCTTCCCCAGGTAAAATGGTTCATGCTACGCCCCTGCAGCTGGCGCATACTTGCGCTCTCTCTCTTTCTCTCTTTCTTTCTCTCTCTCTCTCTCTCTCTATCTCTCTCTCTCTCTCTATCTCTCTCTCTCTATATATAAATATATATATATCTCGCACCCTCTTACAGAGAAAACACCGCCTCTCTTCTCTCTCTTTCTCGCACGGGCGGAGAGAGAGAGAGATCCGAGGGGCGTCTGACTACGTAAGCTCGGGGAACGGGTTCGCCACCGCTCCGTCGCGCGTCCGCACCTCCGGCTCCGGCGAGGTGGCGCCACCGCTGCGCTCCGACCCGTCGGGCGACGAACGACGTCCGCCTCCGTCGTCGCTCTCGCTCGTGTCGCCGACGCTGAATAGAAGCCCCGCGTCGCGCGTCGTCCCCGACTCCTCCTCCTCCTCCTCCTCCTCCTTCTTTGTCACTGCCGGTTCCTCCTCCTCCTCCTCCTTCTTCTTCCTCCTTCTCTCCCCTCCTCCTCCTCCTCCTCCTCCATCCGTCTGCCCGATGAGCCTAGTGGATGAGTTGAGTTGGCGGAGAGGCGGGTACGGTCGCGACGACACGGTCCCGTTGCCGACGACGGCCGCACGGGGGCGCCGCGCATCGTCGGCGCCGAGACAGGAGACGGCGGTGCGCGTGGATTGCGTCGACTCGGCGCTGCCGCCGTACAGTAGCGCCCTCATGCGGCGGACGCGCTCGCGGTGCTCCTGGCGGTTGACGAGAAACAACGTTTCTACTCCGTCACGACCCGTCTCCGCGCTGCCCGCGTTCACGAATGCTGCAAGAGAGAGAGAGAAGGTTAGTGAGAGAGAGAGAGAGAGAGAGAGAGAGAGAGAGAGAGAAATAGAGAGAGAGAGAGAGAGAGAGAGAGAGAGAGAGAGAGAGAGAGAGAGAGAGAGAGAG